>NC_142928.1:156530171-156682671 GCF_046866305.1 Octopus bimaculoides
ACACACACACACACACACACACACACACACACACACACACAAAGTAGGAATTATCTATGAAGTTCTTAACAATTTAACCACTGCCCCTGTTATATAATTTACATGCTGAATCTTATTTAATTTCTTTCTACAAATAGAATGCAGTTTTTTTTCCTGTATACATAAGGTCTTTGATAGGTTATCAACAATGAATATTTCATTGTTTTCACTTTCTTTTACATCGTGTTCAATGTAACACATTTAATACCCAGTTAACCTTATAATTTCCATACTTCCAAACAAATTCTTCAGAGAACTCTACCAATAATTACTACTATGTGATCTATCAACAAAAATTTTCACTTCTGATCTCAACGGATTTAATGAACAGAACTTAAATGCATAGCTACTTTACATTACAACTTTTCAACAAATTTATTATTAATGCTGACATCACTTTTACACATAAAATTTATGTCATTGCAAGTTGCATAAGCCATTACTTACTTTAAGATAATGCATTGCTTAGCACACTATATCACAAAAAGTGTATGAAGAATCAGAAAATTAAATTATGACAACAGTAAAACAGTTTCAGCGTAAGGTTCTAAGTTACTGAAAAGTTAGCATTAATAGTGTTAACATTAATAGTAACAGGCAAAACAAATGTAACAGCTTTTTATAAGTACCAAAGAACTGAAACTAAATCCTACATAACTTACAATACCTTTCAAATATCTTTACAAAGTATAATTTTACATAAAATGGTCATTCTATTTTGAAAGTAAAATAGTTTGTGAAATTCATTTATAATCATCATTAAAAGTTAGCAGCAATTTCAATGTGAATAACAACTTACAAGAAGCACTTTAACGCAGGAGACAGCTGTGGGGTCTCTACTGCTAGCAGCCCAATGGAGGGGAGTTTTACCTTCACTGTCTGGAATGCTGATATTGGATCCCTGAAAATTGATATATAGAAAATTACTATGAATTGCAAAACAAATTTAGAAAGTTATTCTAGTTGAATAATACAATAATTCAATTAATTAATTATTAGCAACAGAAGCAGCATTAATACCAAAAAGTAATCTTTATATCCAACTTAAAATGGATGCCATGTTAGAACACTAAATATTGTCTTTATTATCCTTGAGAGATCCTCTCATATAGGGGCTTGGAGCATAAAAGCACACACATAAATCATAGCAGATGAAATTCGTCTGTCACGGGTGCTGGAATTCTCATATCATGTGATTTCAGTCTACACCCTGAAACCCAGGAAAATACAGCTTTATAATGGTGTTCTTTAAGGAAGCTTTAAAGTACATTGGTATATAAGTATTTTGTAACAAGAATTTTCTAATAAGCTTTTCAAGGTTGTTGAGTTTTCATTGAAATGACAATTTTAGGGTTCCTTGATAAAAAAAAAAAATGTGATTGTAATTGCAACAAGTTTTCAGATGTCCGGGATTAAAAAGCACCTTCCAAAAAGTAACATATTTTCTTTTTTATTCTAGAAAATTTGAGACCAATTTTTTTATGAGCAAAGAAGAGTATTTAGCTGAGTCTATATTGATATATCTATACTGGGATGTAATACTTTTAATAAAAAAGAAAACTAAACCCCTTTCTTGCAGGATTTCAAATTACAAATATAAGGCATCAAAACAAGATGGTATTACACATTTATCCATTTGTGCTTGGAATTCTGTGATGCAACTGATTCACCCATTTACAATACTACCTTCAGGACACCTGCCAGCAACCTGATCACCTACCAATCAGATGAATATAAGTGATAAATATTATCAGGATAAGAACTAGATAAACTCAGAGACACAAGATAATCTGGAAAAGGAAGGTATGGAAATTGAAAGATTCTTCGGCTTGGTGCAGGTTCAAACAATTACAATACAAGAAAAGGAGCAACCAGGAGCAAAATTAGATATACAGAAGAGAAGTTAGATGTATACCAGTATACCAGTATAAATCACGACATCAATGGGGGAAAGTGTATATGGAATAATTGTGGCTCACATGTCATCACTAAAACCACAGAAAGAATTATAGAATATATGATTAGGAAGAAAATTAATTTTGATGAGATGCACATAAATTAGTTTAGATAACTTCAAGTTTGTGCCAGGACAGGACACCATTAATGTCCTCTTCCTTGTGGCACAACTCTACCTAGTATTTGTTAACTTGGAGAAGACCTTACCATGCTCTTTAGTCTGGTGGTCAGTAAGAAAAATTAGGTGTAGAGGAATGACTGCTGAGAACCATGCAAGAGATATTGGCACAAGGTGAGACTCAGCAAAAAATTCAGTGAGGAATTTAGTGTACAGATAGATATCTATTATGGCTCAGTTCTCAGCCACCACAGTTTACTATAATTCTCAGTAACAAAGGAAGTCCTGAATGCCAGTAACCAAGTTCTCATATCTGAATCTGAGGAAGACTTAAAGAATTTCCAAACATAGAAACAAAATCTAGAGCTGAGATGCTCCAAAGTAAACCAAAGCAAAGGTAAGACCATTAATTAGCTTTACTTACAGTAATGAGCAGACTTTACTGTCATCTGAAACATTTGAGAAGTGGTCACACTAGGTATGAAGAAAGGGAGAAAGTAGGAATTACATGAACTGTACCAAATGTATACCATGGGTACATGAGATGTGCACCTGACCATAGGTAAACTGACAAAGTAGACTTTGTATGTAGCAGATGCACAATAGTAATCAGTAGTAAGAGTGTCTGTAAAATAAATTGCTTCCAAAGCAAAGAAGGTACCTTAATAGATGTTAAAAATTTCTGTTACTTTGGTGACCTAATCAGTAATGGAGACGTATGTTCTAAAAGCAACAGTAACCAGAATAATGGAATGGAAAAAAATCAAGATTTTATCTCTGTTGGAAATAAAGGGTTTCTTTTTTTGAGTGAATGACAGCTACACACATAGTGTGATGTTGCATGACAGCAAAACATGGGCATTGAATGTGAAGGATGTATAAAGGCTGCAAAGAAATTAAACATATATGCTCTACTTTATGTGTAATGTCAGTGTACGTGAATGATGGAAAACAAATAAGTTGAGAAAAAAATTGGGTATTTGAAGAATCAGCTGAAGTGTGCAGGAGAGAAAACTGTTTAAGTATGGACATGTAATACATATGAAGGATGAGAGTTAGGTAAATAAGCATCAGGTGATTCCATTGGAAAGCTGCTGCAGAAGAAGAAGACTGAGGAAGACACCAGAAATGGAGAAGGCTGATCTCAAGAGATGTGCAAAAGAGATGATAAAGAAATGTAACAAATATTGAGATATTTCAGTGGCAAAAATGTGTCTAATCCATGCAAGAGGTAGAAAATGGACAAGATGATGATAATGATGAAAAATGTAGCGGACATTTAAGGTGATGATGAAATTATAGATACTGAAGAGGTAAAGATATAAACTATGATATAATGTGGTCTATCCTCTAAAGCAAGATGTCTATACATGTCTCTCCATCATACTTAAACCTCTCAGCACCAGGTATGAAGCTACCTCTCCCTCCCTAATCATCCCATCACTCTCCCTCATGGAATTGTTTTTTTTTTCTGACTTACAATTTACTTAGCAACCTCACTACTGCTGGTGGTGTGAACAAAAGCACTCAGTACATACTGTAAGGTGGTTGGCATTAGGAAGGCCATCCAGTTGTAGTCGACATGCCAAAGCTGACACTGGAACTCAGTGCAGTTCTACAGCTCACTGGATGCTGTCAAACCGTCCAATCCATTCCAGTATGGAAAACAGATATTAAATTATCATAATTATATATATATATATATATATATATATATATATATATATATATACTCTTACTCTTTTACTTGTTTTAGTCATTTGACTGTGGCCATGCTGGAGCACCACCTTTAATCAAACAAATTGACCCCAGGACTTATTCTTTGTAAGCCTAGTACTTATTCTATCAGTCTCTTTTGCCAAACCGCTAAGTTACGGGGACATGAACTCACCAACATTGGTTGTCAAGAAGCGATGGTTGGGGGACAAACACAGACACAGACACACACACACACACACACACACAGATATATATGACAGGCTTCTTTCAGTTTTTGTCCACCAAATTCACTCACAAGGCTTTGGTCAGCTTGAGGTTATAGTAGAAGACACTTACCCAAGGTGCCATACAGTGAGACTGAACTCAGAACCATGTGGTTGGTAAGCAAGCTACTTACCACACAGCCACTATTGTGCCGATATATATATATATATATATATATATATATATATATATACTAGCTGACATACCTGCTAATTCCTGGGAAAGCAAGGCTTATCTCTTGGTTCCATTCTCATAATTGCTTTGCAAATCCAATAACAACAATACAAAGTATGTCGCCCTAAAAACGGTTTTTGTGTATTTACAGAGAACACTGAACTGTCTTACACAGGATCTTGTTTTTAGGAATTCCCAATAAGTTATGAATACCCAAATTGTGAAGTCAGTTATGTAATAACATGAAATTAGTTACCCGATAGTATGAATTCAAATAATGTAGCCCCAAGATCATGTGCTGGTATGAAAACAATTGCAGCGTGGAAAAATGACTTATAAACACCTTCCACGCTGCAATTGTTTATAATAAAAATAATTTTACATTAATCTGAGGGCTCTTCTATACTTTACACACACACACATACACGTACATATGTTTTTTTATGTATGTAAAATGAATATAATACTATGCATTAAAAAAATTTGCAAAATGCAAACTTCTTCCACAAGTGAACACTTACAGGCTTGAAAAACTTCACATAAATTCCTTAACCCTCCAAAATTTAAACCAGTCATATCCAGCCCAAATATTCTACCTGTTTTGTGTTCAAACTGACTAGATCTAGCCTTTCACACTTATCATACAATGTCATTCTAAAAATAAAGAATCACATCATTGAAATCTCAAAACCCCGAGATAATATACGATGAATTCAAAACAATATGGACAAATAAGCATTATGTCTGGCAGAGAAATCTGAAATGCTAAAGGTTGAGGCTGCACTGTTCTTCACTGTTGTTCTAGCTGAACACCTGAATATTTGTCTATCAATAATTAACTGTACTATATTTTATATATTTTTATAGAAACTTCTTATTGCTCAAAATGCTATATAGTCACTATGGGGATTTTAATGCATTCATTAGAACAAATGAAACTCATGGATATTCCATGGGGTTTGCTAGTGAAAACTATGAACTGCAACTGTCTGTAATTGTGATGGTAGAGATGACTGTGAATGACAGGTAAGATAGTAAAAAAAGGGGAGGGAAAGATAGGAGAGGAAGTTGTGAAAGTATTAATTGAGGGAGTGACAGTGAAAGATAACAGAAAAAGAAACAAAAGAGAAACACTGATGAATTGATAGACATACAATCATACACATACACATGTGTGCACACACGTATACTTATGTATACATATATACAAACAATGAGAGCTGTAATAATGTATCATAGTGATGATGTTGATAGGGTTTTAGTCAATAGATGTAGTGGTGGTAATGGTGGTGGTATTAATAGTAAGGAGTTGAGAGCAAATAGTGGACGGAAAATAAAAAATAAAAAATTGTACAATTTAACACATGCATCATAGTGTGAGTAATTGTTGCAGTGCAATGTTGTTGCCACCACCTCATCAACTAAGACTACCAACAGCAAACAACAGCTAACACAAATAACATATAAACATCATCCTCACCACTATCACCACCTTTCTACCATTTATCTCTTTCTTTTTTTCTCTCTGTTATGTGGATGCTAGTCTCTTCTCTTTCTCTTACTCCCTCCTCCTCCTCCTCCTCTCTTTCTATTTGAATGTCATCCCTTACCATGACACAAAAAGTAGGTAGATAGGAACACACTATTTTAGTAATATATAAATACCAGTGGAACAGTTGTTGCTGCTTATCCACAAGTCTGCCTTTATTAAGCAGACCTATGATCATCTAGCTTAAAAACCGCCCTATCGGGTGGCTTTTAAGGGTTCTTCATTGGACCTTGGGCAGTGACACTTCATGCATTGAATACACATTAAATTTTATCAAACTTAACCAATATTTTTGAAGCAATGAACAATATTCATCAAAATGATGAGATAATTTGTCGACTTGGAACTTATTGCAAAGCTGCATGATAAGCAACATTTTTTGTCTTCCCATTTGGGGGTCAGTACGATTTTTTCGATCTAACCACTTTCTTTCTCTCTCTCTCTCTCTCTCTCTCTCTCTCTCTCTCTTTCTCTCTCTCTCTCTCTCTTTCTATTAATAGATAGAATAGAAGATATAGATGTTTAATTTTGGGGAAACTTTATTTCAATTAAAGTGTATTTTATATATGTGTGTGTGTGTGTGTGTGTGTGTGTGTGTGTGTGTGTCTATTATATATGCATGTATAGTGTTAGAGGTGGTGTACAGATATTGAATATTGAGAAAAGAATTTTGGAAAAAATAATTTTTTTATTAAGTCATTATTATTAGTGCTTTCATTCCTCTTCAGACTCGTTAAATAAAATTGTGAATGTGCAAACAGTTTGTTCATTTATATAAATCAGGTGTTTTTTTTTGTTTTGTTTAGAAAAGGAGAACATTGTTTTTGTTTTCTGTTCTTTGGGATGAGGTTCCAAGACAATAGATAGATAGATAGATAAATAGGTAAAGAGAGGGATTTCTTTTCAATTTGGAATGTTTTTTACCATTTATTTACTTGTTTAGTTTTTTTACCATTGTATAGCTACTGGCATGAGACATGAGTTCAAGGATGGTGACCTCTTTTAGGATGGGGAAAATAATGAAAAAAGGATGGGGTGCAGCCATCACTAAAAGCATTTTGTTTTCCTCAAGGAAGATAAGAAGTTCTATGAAAAATTAAATATATATATGTATATATATATATACAGATATACATGTGTGTGTGTGTGTGTGTGTGTGTGTGTGTGTGTGTGTGTGCGTGTCTGTGTGCCTGTGAGTTCATGTGTTTGGAAATATGTCTATGTCTACACTGTGTAATTTCAATGTTTTGCATTGAAAAATAAAGTCAGGTTTCTTTTAATTTAATGTTTTTGCATGAACAAACATTAGTACAATATTTACAAATTAGAAAAATATGTAAAGTTAGGATATCCCAATGTAATATATATATATATATATATATATATATATATATATATTTCATTTTCATTTTATCCAGTTTCAGCTCATGAGCTGTGGCCATGCTGGGGCACCGTATATATATGTATATATTAAAGAAAGCAAAGAATAAAACAAAAATGATAGTGTTCAGTATGCTGGTTTAATATGTTGGCCAGAGGAATTTCTGTCAAAGGAGATATAGTTAAACAAAGTTGTACATCATTTCCCTCTTTCTCTCTCTCTTATTATTACTCCCACTACCACCATCAACACTACTACTTTTAATAAAACATCAACTCTCCCTAAATTTCTTTGTCTCTCTCTCTCTCTCTCTCTCTCCCTCTCGCTCTGTCGTTGTCACAGCCCTCACCATCTCTACTATTACTCTCACCCCAGCACAAGGAATAGTAGAAGTGTCATTGAATAGTGAGAGAGGAGGTCAAAGTGTGACACACTGACAGTTTTTGCATTTATTATATTAGAAAACATTCCAGCTGTGATCAACTTTTTATTGAGACATAGTATATCTTGTACTACATTATACTTTTATTTTCAGATGGTATGGTATGATTTGAGAGAAACTTTTGCAGTTATTTCTAGTGGGCTGAGCAACTACATAGGGGATAACTCATTGGCTTAAACTAGATGAACCAGTCTGAAATATTGACCAACAGACAGATAGCTGGCAGACAAATACATATATGTAGTTGATGAAATATACTTTGAGCGATTACTATTTTGATTCTATAGAAATTGGTATCAATGAAGTCAAATTTAATTAATTTTGCTGTAGAGAAGATTACCGAGAATGATATCCTTCAGTGGACATTAACTTTATGAATATAAAACTATCAGCAATTTAATATCAACAATTGTAATATTTAGAGACCAAATAGCATTCAGAAATTAAATTTCTTCTTGTCACTACATGAGGTGTATATCTTTATACTGTATTGTTATACATTTAATTGAAATAGATCAGTTAATTTCCTTTTCCAAATGACATCTTATATGAGAAATATTTAACTGCTCCACAAAAGCAACAAAACATATATATACACTAAAGTATAGATATAGCCTGGACTAATGATCACACTAAATCATATATTTTATTGCAAGTTTTGTAAAAATCAAGAATCCAAGGAAAGTGGTGATAGTATGTAATAACAGCAATTAATTCATTGAAAAATTCCCAGAAGAATTTGAGAAGTTTAACTGCTGCTAGAAATGAATAATCAAATGTTTTGAACTTTTGCCATTTGCCTTCTTCAGTGAACCAAAAGGTAAGGAACTCTAAAAAATCAAATTCTTCACTCTTCACAGAAACTGAATTTATCAAATTCTTTTCAGAACACTCCTGTTCATTATAACTAATACAGTATGTTAGTTGTGTGATATTAAAACCAAATGTCAATTGTGGATTATAAAACTTTATTTCTTCCAGAATCAAAAACATAGATATAAGTTAAAAACTATAATAAGGATGCTGACAGCTATTCATTTAGACAAATACCAATTATATACAATGGTCAGTGGCAGCTCCTTTTCAAGATAAATCTGTTATATATTGTGATGCAACCAATGGCAGCTATTCATTAAAAAAGATAATATTTATATACTGTGAAATGGACAATGATAGCTATCCATCTAGACATATACCAATTATGTATTGTGAAATATATAATGATTGGTGATTATTAACACAACTAACAATGATATATTGGGCGTCATCAGTTATATATCTTGGTCAAAGACAGATATTCGTCTACAGGATACAAACAATATCTCCCTTTCTTCATGAGCTATAATTACAGGCATCAATGATCATAACCTTCCATGCTCTTCTATTCCTGTATACAGTATGTTAGTGAGTCAGTGTTTCTGAAATCAGCTGGTAAGGCTGCTGAGTACCTTCTTTTTTTATTTTCCATTGCTTTTTCTTCCTTTCAATTTCTGAGTAGTCACCAAATACTCAAGGCACTACTCATGTTGTGTCTGTTGAACAGAACCTGTTGTCTCCTCATGTTTCTGGTCTAAGGACCTTGATCTTCATCACTTTATCTGCATAGGATACCTTCAACACTCTTCTAAGAAACCACATCTTTGCACCAGTTATATACAGCGGTCAATGGTGGCTACTCATCAATACAAATACTAGTCATATAATGTGAAGTGAACATTGACAACTATTCGTTAAGACACATATCAGTATACATATTGCAGGCTAGACAATCATCATCATCATAATCAATTAATGTGCTTTCCATGCCTGTATGGATTGGATAGTTCAATAGGATCCAATATCTTACTCCAATGTCTCTGTTTTGGCATAGTTTCTATTGTTGTTCACCCTTCCTAACGTTGACCACTTTAAAGAGTACTTTTTTCATGGTGCAGCTAGTGAAGTTGCCTTACAAAACAAAGAGATTCTGCAATTAAGAAAGAGAATAGGCGAGAGGTAGGTGGCTCTGCAAAGTGTTGAGAGGTTAAAGTATTATAGGAGAAAAGGTTTATTATTGTGGAAGAGATTCAAGGCTACCATGCATTATATAAGGATGGGTGTGGTGAAGTGATACCGGAAGGGAGATAAAGGTAGTGGTGATGAGATACCAGAGTGTATTCTCAAGGTAACATGTCCAAAATGATTAACAGATGAGGGTGTGGAGACAAGGATCAGGAAAGGTGAGTAAAAGCTGTAAGAGCATGTGGGTGTGGTAAGGAAGATTGAATGAATGATGCAGAGAAATCGAGGTGGAGATGGTCGGATGTATATAGGGGGTGAATGTAGTGAATGGTGAATGAGAGTAGGCAGTCAATGGTAAAAATAAGGGATGGATGTAAATAGAAAGTGGCTTGGGGAAAGAAGGAGTGATGACTGGTAGTGCAGAAAAGGTGATGATAAATGTAATAATATGTTCTGTTTTCATTAATTAGAATTTTAAAATAATATAGTAAACAGAAGAGTGATGGAGAGATGAGTGAGGAGATGATGGGTAGCAGCAAATGTAGACTTGACTGGGAAGGATTTTGGATGAGGAGTTCTGTTGTGTACATGCACGTTATACTTACAGAACATCAGTTTCACCATGCTTGCACTGAAGGACAGGGTTTTCTCAAGCACTGCTTATCAACAATCATCTTGATCTTTTGTCATTTCCTAAGATCAGTTTTTGTCACTTCATGCCATTCTTCTTGGGTTTCCATTGTCCACAGTTTCCATCCATTGTAAGTGATCAACATTTCTTTGTATAGCTTTCCTCAACCATGTACATCACATGCCCATATTAACAGTCTTCTTCCTTGTATCAGGTCATCCCATAAATTCTGTCCGAATTTTGAATAAAGAAAACAAGTGATCAAATGTTATATTTAATTGAAATTTAATCATCAATGTACTTTCCTTGATTATCTATGACTTCCTTCCTTTTTAATCCCATCAATGTAAACATTTTTTGGTTTCAAAGCAAAGAACTCTGAAATGTCAGTTTTGACCTCCTCTTGGCTTGCGAAAGTTATGTCCCCCAAATGATTCTGTAAACTATGAAATAAATGGTTAGTCTGAAGGAGTAAGGTCGGGAGAATAAGGTAGATGAGGAATTTTTTCCCAACCAAACTCTTCGATCTTCTGTGATGTGATCTTTGCAGTGTGGGCTCGCGCATTGTCCTGATGAAACATCACTCCTTTTCGATTCACTAAAGTAAGTCCTTTTTTCTTCAAAGCTTGGTTCAAATGCTCTAATTGCTGATAGTAGACTTGAGCATTGATTGTTGCATTAGGTGGTAACAATTCAAAGTGAATTACTCCTTTGCAATCCCACCAGATAGAGAGAAGAACCTTTTTCTCATGAAGTTCCCTTCTCAGTTGTGGTTGAGCTTTTACCCTTTTACTAAGCCACTGTTTATGGCGTTTAACATTTCAATAGAAGATCCATTTTTCGTCACCAGTCACAAGTCTATCCAAAAAGGGTGAAATGAGTTTGCGAGGATGGAGAGAAGAGCAGATGTCAACTCAAGATTTGCAGCTGCTTTTGGACAATTCATGAGGCACCCATTTTCCAAGTTTAGGAACCTTTCGAAGTTGATGAACAGTTGTATGGTTTGAACTAAGCTTTATTGCCAATTCTTCAACTGATAATGCAGGATTTTCTTCAGCTAATGCCTCAAGGAGCTAATCATCAAACTCAACTGGACGTCCTGTACAATCTCCATCTTCAAGGCTGAAATCTCCACTTCTGAATTTTGCAAACCATCTTCTGCAAGTTCTTTCATTCAAGCACTCTTTCCCATAAACTGAGTGTATGTTTCAAGTCGCTTCGGCTGCAGAGTTTCCTTTTTTGTACTCATAAAGCATTATGTGCCTTAAATGCTCTTTGGATACTTCCATGTTAGAAAGGGTTTTAATCAAATTTTAATTCTATTATTCTGTAAAATAATATTTAATTAGTTTAAATGTACACAAATGTATAAAAATAATTTTTAATTCCATTAGACATTCTAAAATACTATTAAATTTCATTCAATTTTAAAAAAGGTAAAATCCGACAGAACTTATGGGATGACCTGATGCATAGTTCTATTTTTGTCCATTTTTTTCTTTCAACACATTTCTACTCTGTTGTTTATGCACATCTGGCAGAACATGCTTGCTTCATTTTTTTTCTAATTTCTGAAGATTCTCTGCAGTCAGTGCCCACACCTCACTACCAACTTGCATTCTAGTTCATACAGAAGTATCATGCAGTCTGCGTCTCACTCTGAGAAAGAAACTTTTTATTCCAACTTAAGTAATAGCTCCTTGAATTTTTTTCCATCTTGTTCTTACTCCTGTTATTACACTTTCAGAACATTCTCCGCCACAGCTAATCAGGTTACCTCGGTAATAGAAATTATCTAACACCTCTAGGTATTATCAAGGTAAATAATAGTATATGTCAACTGACAGATAAACAGACATGATTATCTGGTTAAGAAGTTTGCTTCCTGATTAAATGGTTTCAGAGTTAATCTCAGTACACTGCAACTTAAACATGTGATCTGTATCATAGATTCAATTGCCTAAAGTGTTGGAAGTGAAATTTCTGTAGATGGAAACTGTGTAGAAACCCATCACAGGCACTATTCCCATTCTGCAGTAGCAAACTTAATTTGTCATTAGATTCATCATCACCACATCGTGGTTAGATACCTTCAGTGGAGTATACTTTATAGCAACCTCTTGGACCAGGCTTCTGATCTGAGAGTAACAACTCCCTTTGTGTACCAGCTATGGAGGCTGTGAAGGAAATGTCATGGGCACTATTCTTCTAAAGCAAGTAAAAAGTAGGAATAGAAATAAACTTCTAAAATGAACAGGTTTTAAATATAACCAGAATAGCAATAAAATGGCCTCAGCTAGGGTGTAGATCACTAAAGTAATTGCTCATAGGCAATGTGCTCAAATCTGTTGGAAGCATTTCCTTATGTTCCTGGGTAGGACTCTTTACACCATATTATCTTAGTTCTATATACTATCTGAAATAGATACCAAAACACCAGGAAATATTACTTTGATCGTCATAAACAAGGAAAATTGATCCAATCTTCTGGCACTGTAAGCCTTTTCTTGACTCTTTTGTCTTTTATTTTGGAGATGTTTTTCTACCAGTAACTACTGCTGTGGTTGTAGCTAACGGCTGTCACAATTTTCTTAACTGACAATTCTACTGAAAATGTGCTACAAGCAATGGTAAAAGTTAGATGGTACTTTAAAACTATGATTTCTATGAAATCATAACAACAGTTATAGTCACTTCACAACTGACAGCTTACTCCTTATACCCTTGAGTTGTTTTCATACACTACACCTTTTGACTAATAAAAACAGAAAATGGCTTTGTGCCTGCTAAAAGAAAAAAAAAATCAATATTATTTTCAAACCATTGTGGGTTTCCTCTGAGAAGAGAATCATTCTTTAAATCTTTATTTTTAGGAGACCAAATGCATCCTTTCTCATGCCGATATAGATGCATTCATTCATTCATTACCTCAATACAGATTATTTATTTCCTAACAATTTACCAATGAAGCTTTGTTAGTTTATTAGATAACTAAGCTATTTTTCTCAGATTTAAAAGTTATTTCTCTAGCAAAAGTAGAACTATTGTTAAACATCACAAGTATATAAAAGAATGACACCTCTTAATTCTATTTTGCAAATGATCAATGCATGTAATAAATACAACAGGAAAAAAATTATATATAAAGGAATAACTCTATCCACTGTAATCTCCAGTTATTGAATTTTCCGTTTTATACCAGTTTTTGTATTCATAGCAAGTCAAGGAGCAAAAGGGAAAATGATGAACAAAGCTTCTCATAGAGTGTCTGAATATCTAATGACCTGGAAATATTGCAATTCTTGGTGTTACATGGTTGACAGTTTATAAGGATAGTATTAATGTGCTCATTGAAGAGTTTTGTTCTTTGTAAACTTCTCATTCAGAGCAGAAATAATTCAATCAGATTTCATTTTCAAAGTTGAAGAATCAAAACAGTCAATCAGAATATATTTCATGAATTGTTTTTCACTTTTAGCTCACATAAAACAACAATTCCAAATAGTTTTCAAACTATTTGAATACTTATATTAAAAATAAAATAAAAAAAAAAAAACAAGGATAAAATATGCAGATAAATCTGTATCTATAAAAATATGAAAGGTTTCCTCCACCCTGTGTGAATGTATGTGAAAATGAATTTATTTTTCTTACAAAAAAAAAAAATCACATCATAAGGGGATAGCTAGATTTAGGAAATCATGCTACCTAGCCTATTTATTTGTTTATTAGATAACTAAGCTATTTTTCTCAGATTCAAAAGTTATTTCTTTAGCAAAAGTAGAACTGAAAACACTCTCTGATGCCAGATACTACTTAAAATGTTACATATTCCCTCTTCTTCATGGCTAACATATATAACACTAAAATATTACACTTTTGAATTGCTTACATTCAGACCATCACTGGTTCCCATGGGTCCTACTATTTACTTTAACATGAAGTTAATAAATTGTGAAATTGTAACTGAGATGTTATTCATATTAAATCGATAATTAACACTGGATTGTGGGGGACCCAAGAGAGAATAGCATGTAAGAACAAGATGCAAGTACAGCGGTATGAGAGCCTGTATCAAATAATTCCTCTAGCCCAAAGCATTTTTTATACTTGTTAAGAACAGAGATAGTGGCAGTGCAAAAGTAGACATTAAAATAATAATGATGATGACGGCAGCAGTGCTGGTAGTAGTAGTAGTACAGGTGATGGCGGTAACAACAACTTTATTATAACTTATTTCTTTATTTCAATGTCTTTATTTCTTGGAAGCAACTAGCTCAGACTATTTTAATATAATCATCTAACTTAACTGAAATGTTCATCTCCAAAGATGCAAGTCTCCAGAACTCACTAGAAATATTATTGACACACACTGTTCTCAACATTCAATATTCTGCTGTAAGGTATTTTTACAAACTATATGCTTTGATATTTTCTAGCAGTATCATTAAGAGATATAATTAGCATGCAACATTGATTAAGAATTCAGTACATGATTGGGAGGGAACAAGTAAAAGACAAATAAAGAAACAAAGAATCTTTTAAAAGTTGTTTGAGAACTGAAATGAAAGTGCTGGAGGTAGTGATATAGCTTGCAAGATGTAGTTGACAGTATTTGTCAACTAGCTGACATAGCTAGCTGCTAGAATTGTGTAACCTGAGGTCAGCTCTCATCAAAAAGGCCTCTGGCATATGAAGCAGCAGCTCAAACAACAATCTAGTAGTCCAAATATACCATGACCATACCCAAACAAATACCGTTCTACTTCTTCTGACATAGAGTGTTTTATCATATGAGATTACAGCGTGATAATTAGGATATCGTCTATCTTTTATTTGTTTCAGTCATTAGACTGCAGCTGTAACATGCTGGGGGCATCGCCTTGAAGTGTTTAGTCAAACAAATCAACTCCAGTGCTTTTTTTGTTTTTAAAGTCTGGTTCTTGTTTTATTGGTCTTTTTTGTTGATCTATTAAGTTACAAGGACATAAACAAACCAGCACTGGTTGTCACACAGTGGATAGAACAAACACAAACACACACATACATATACATATTTAATGATTTTGCTTAGGCATAGCAATACTTATAATCTATTGTTAGAACTCAACACACACACACACACACACACACACACACACACACATACACACGCACACACACACACACACGCACACTAGGCTTTCATGCAGTTTCCATCTACCAAATTCACTCAAAAGGCACTGGTTGGCCCAGCACTGTAGTAGAAGACATTTGTCCAAGGTGTGTGCAGTGAAACTGAACCTAAAACCACATAATTGCAAAGTGATTATTTTTAGTGACACAGATAAGCCTGCAATATGCTGATGTGTTGCCACAAACCAGTCTCTTTATGAAAAGTCTGTCAGCACTGTTGTTCAACCCTAGGTGAGTTCTACTCAAGCAGACCTATGATCAAAAGATATTCTAGTCATGATTACTGTTTTTATTCTGATATGGTTTAACTGAGACAATATCATCAAATTTTTTATCTTTTATCTTTTACTTGTTTCAGGCTCAATGTAGAGGCAGAAATGGTGGATTAGCTAGTCAACAACAGTTGCTCTTCCTCTTGGCACTAATCAGTAATGTGCAGAGATACACATTAATGCTAATAAGGTGATTAAAGTTACTGCCATGTTTGTGTTTGTATTTTCTTCTAATGGACACTGGTTTTAAAATAGAATTGTATTACATTGGCATTTTGTAGATGTCATTTTTGAATGTTTAATGTACATGTAGTAGCAGGGATTGTGCAGACTGGAGCTTGCTGTTGCAAGGAACTGTACTACTTATGATATTTCATTTCTGGTATTTTTGCTTCACTGCATTGGTAGGTTTGGCCTCTGTGCCACTTGTGATATGAATATTCAGTTTTGTATCATTTGTGATTTCCTGAGAAGAAGCTAGGATTCAGACAGGACTGCTATAATCCATGGTATATCTGGTGTTAGTAAACTAATGATATTTCTTCCTGATGGCCAAAACTAGTATCTGTGAGTTAATAATCTCAACTAATGTTCTGAAACCAAGCTTTGATGTATAACTGGAGAAGTTTTTGCAGGTTGGTGGGAATATGACTGTGTTATCATCTGTATAATGAGGTTCTGTGTATGATTTGAAATGTGGGGAGGAAGTGTTGTTAAAAGCTGAAGAGAGGTAGGTTCTTTTGGTATTCCATTTGAGAAAATGTGAATTCTGCTAAAGGCTTAAGTTCTGCAGCCATGCTAACCACATTAGTTTCAAATTTTGGCACAAGGCCAACAATTTAGGATGGGGCTATGTCAATTACATTCACCCCAGTGTTCAACTGATACTTATTTTATTGACCCCCAAAAGGATGAAAGGCAAAGTCAACCTTGGTGGAATTTAAACTCAGAATGCAAAGAGAGACAAAATGCTTAGCATCATTTTGTCTGGTACAGTGATGATTCAGCTAGCTTGCCATCTTAGCCATGCTGATCATACTCACTGCAGTACTTATTTCAATCTTGCTTTTAATTCATTAATCTCTGCTTATCAAGTTGGTAAGTCCTTTTTTATTTTGGCACAACTCTGTGCTTTGACTGATGTTGTTGGGTCAAACAAAAATAAATACAAACACTTACTTATATATATACATATGACAGGATTTTGCATGCTTTCTGTCTATCAAATTCCAGTTACAACGCATAAGTCAACTAAAGGATATGGTGCAAAGCAGTGGGATTAAACCTGGAGCCATCTAGTTCTTCACCTCACAACCATGTCTATGTATATTATATAGGATTGGCATCCTGAAAGACAGTTTGCTAGCAAGTATTTTGTGTTCTTCCATTATTAGCTGGTTGGTTAAAGTGACTCAATCAAAAATTTTGGTGATGCCAATATAAATGAAAGCATAATGAGGGTGTGTATGAGCTGAAGAGAAGTGGGGAGGGGGAAGGGTGAAGTAATCATGCGTGATATTGGTGTCAAATTGCATGCTGTGAGTTAGAAATATGAATGTGTGAATTAATGACATCAAAAACGAATCTCACTAGGAAAGTTTAGGAGAGATGTATTAGTCTTTGAATGCTGCTTTGAATGTGATGATTTTGCCGAATTTCTTAATTCTTACAGGAAGGCAGTAATACAGGTTTCAATTTTGGCACACAATCAGCAAGTTTCAAACAAAGGATAAGTCAATTATATCGACCCCAGTGCTCAACTAATACTTCATTTTATCAACCCCGAAAGGATGAAAGGTAAATCAACTTCAGCAGAATTTGAACTCAGAATGTAAATTCCCTTGAAATGCCACTAAGCATTTTACCTAGCATGCTAATGATTCTGTCAGCTCACTGCCTTTCAGCAGCAAAGCAGTAATATTGTCAGGTAGATGAAGATAGGTGACATATCTAAAATTGGAGGTGGTTGCAATAAAAGTACAGTAAAGTAAAAAAACAAGGGAAAAATATTTCAGAGAGCCATTGACAGCAAAGGGTTTTCTTTCTTTCCTTATGAAGACTGAAGTATATGTAAGAATTGAAATGCTGCAAGGTTGTAAAGTATTGGCATTAAATATGAAAGAATTGTGGAAACCAGAAAGAAAGAAATTAAGTATAATCCAATAGATACAAAACATTAATGGGCATGAAAAGTAGAACACATTTGAACTGAGACTGTGGCTGGGTAGTAAATATATAAAAAGTATAAAATGCAGTATCTAAGGAACTACTTGTAGAAATATACACATACAACGTGAACAGATGATTCCTGCTGGGTGGAAAAGTTTCGATATATTGAGAAAACAAAAGAAAAAACAGGGAGAACAGATCAAATAATGTTGAACTTCACTGATGAGATGGCAGGTGATTTTATGTAGGCCAGCTCACCCTGTATGAGCATGGAAAATTATGTAAAATGATTATGATGATGATGATGATAATGAAGCATAGACACAAAACATTTTAAGGATGCTGCATTGGGTTGTTTATTATTATATAAAACCATCCCACCTGGTCATATAAATAATATATATATATACATTCTTTTACCTGTTTCAGTCATTAGACTATGATCATGCTGGAGCACTGCCTTGAAGAAATTTTAGTCAAATGAATCAACCCCAGTGTTTAACTTTTTAAAGTCTGGTACTTATTTTATCAATCTGTTTTGTTGAACCACTAAATTACGAGGATGTGAACACACCAACACTGGTTGTCAAGCAGTGGTGGTGGTGGAGGGACAAACAGACAAAAAGACACACATATGACAGGCTTCCTTCAGTTTCTGTCAGCCAAATCCACTCACAAGGCTTTGGTTAACCCAAGGCTATAGTAAAAGACATTTGCCAAAGATGCTATGCAATGGGACTGAACCCAAAACCATGTGGTTGAGAAGCAAGCTTCTTACCACATCGCCACACCTGTGTCTATTATATATGTACAATATATATCACATGAAATCTTTCGAGCGGGATCGTTGCCAGTGCCCCTGAACTGGCTCTTGTGCGGGGCCGTCGTAGGATTTTCGAGCGAGATCGTTGTCGGTGCCCCTGGACTGGCTCTTGTGCGGGTGACACATGAGGTCTTTCGAGCGAGATGAGCGTGGCCGTTGCCAGTACCGCCTGACTGGCCTTCGTGCGGATGACACGTAAAAGCACCCACTACACTCTCTGAGTGGTTGGCGTTAGGAAGGGCATCCAGCTGTAGAAACTCTGCCAAATCAGATTGAAGCCTGGTGTAGCCATCTGATTTCACCAGTCCTCAGTCAAATCGTCCAACCCATGCTAGCATGGAAAGCGGACGTTAAACGACGACAACGATATATATATATATATATATATATAGTGGAATATTCCCCATTGTTATCTTCTTTATATTTTATCTTTTACTTGTTTCCTTCCTTATGAAGACTGTTTCAGTCATTGGAATTCAGCCAAGCTGAGGCACTGCCTTAAAGGGTTTTAGTTGAACAAATCAACCCCAGTACTTATTTTTTAAGTCTGGTCTTTTTTGCCAAACTGCTAGATTACAGGGACATAAACAAACCAACACTGGTTACTAAGTGGGTAGGGGGCACAAGAACAAAGATGCATATACATATATGATGGGTTTCCACACAAGTGCCATCTACCAAATTCACTGACAGACATTGTTCAACCTGGAGTTATAGCAAAGGACATTTAGCCAAGGTATTGCACAATGGAACTGAACATGAATTGAATTAGTTACAAAACAAGCTTCATAACAATATAGCTATGCTTGCACCTTTATATATATATATAAAATTTCACAATAATTCAATGCTGTTTATAATCAGTATTTCAAATTTGCCAGCTATCATAGAGGTTTTTCATTGCCTTCTTAAAATCAAATTAATCTTAATTACAAAAAGCGGTTTTTTTTAAAATGACCCTGTACATCAAAGCATATGATATTATTAAATATAGTTTTGTTAGGATTTATCAGAAGCAGCATATACAAGTCAGAGAATAAAAATGTGGTAAACAATGAGCTTTATATTGATTTTTAAGTCAAAGAAAAGTGATAATGAGTGTCATAAATTTAGAAGCAGATACTTAGAAATAAATTAATAAGTTAACAGATTTATCATTTGCTGATTTTCTTAGAAAACTGAATCTGAAAAACACTTTTATTAATGCAAGAACACTTGGTTATTATAAGAATATTGGGAATTTTTCAGCCCAATTGTTACAAACTGCTGTGAGTATGTGTGTGTGGGGGGGTATGTGTGTGTGTGTGTATGCATGCACACTTATACATAAATACACACTGCTGAAGATGACAGTGATGAATGAAGAAAATTAATTATTCAGCAAATTCAGCATTGACTGGACGAGATTTAGGATAGAATCTTCACCTGAGCTTTATTATCAAAGGTTTCATAAATATCCAATAAATATCAACACATCATAACCATAAGGTCATTCATTATAATACAATTATTTGAAAATATTATTGTCATCTTATACCCAACTACAATTTTTGTAATGTCTCCTCTTCCTTCTTCAAGCAGCCTCAAATGAGATACTTTTCGCAATGCTGCACCAGGAATCTCTGTTCCTCAAAAACTTTGCTAGGTCCTCAGTTTTATGTTGTATGTCTCTACCAATAACATAAATGTAGTGAAGGTGTGTGGCTTAGTGGTTAGGATATTCAGCTCACAATCATGAAGTCACGAGTTCAATTCCTGGTGGTGCATTATGTCCTTGAGCAAGACACTTTACTTCATGTTGCTCCAGTCCATTCAGCTGGTGAAAATGAGTAGTACCTCTATTTCAGAGGGTCAGCTTTGTCACATTCTGTGTCACATTATATTTCCTTGAGAACTATGATAAGGGTGCATGTGTCTGTGGCATGCTCAGCGACTTGCATGTTAATTTTACAAGCAGGCTGTTCCATTGATCAGATCAACTGGAACCCTTGTCGTTGTAACCAATGGAATGCTAGTTAACATCAATGTAGTTGAGTGGTGTTCATCTTCTATTAAAGGGTGAAAATCTCCCAAATACAACATCTGATTTTGTTCATCATGTGGGCACTGTCCAGTAAAACTTATCCTGCATTAAACAACAGCAGTAAAGATGAGTGGAATGTGTCCATAAGTCTCCTCTTTGGTCTTGTGTTCATGACATGTATACTTTGACACCTTATGAGAAACCTGGTGTATGTACTATGAAGGTAATCATAAAGCTCCTTCTTTATAGTCCAAGTTTTAACTTCAGAGAGAAGACACATACCTTAAACCTTTTTATACTAACCCCCTGAGACCAACCTTGATCTTTTGATACAAATTTACCATTTTAAAGTGATCTAAATTGAAACTTACCATTACAATTTTGTGTTAATTTATGTTCCAGACACTAGCTTAATAGTGGCAAAGTTATTTTACCAAGTTTTTCATTATTTTCAAAATTAATTGAAATAAAGGCTATGTATTTCAACAGAGATATGGTAATGAAAAGGTTAAAGTAGGCCAATCACACTCAAGTATTGTAAGTATAATCACTATATCCAGGAATAGAATTAAGAGATGTTTTAGATATAATAGTTGGCTTAAAAGATTACTAAGTAAGGTTCACATACAGCAAGATTTAAAAAAAAATTGAATTGTTCCATTGTTCTAAAGTAATTGTGCAGTTAAAAATTCCAATTTTAAAAGATGCCATCTGGAAAATGATCTCAACTGCATTGAAATTAGATTAATTACTTAACTGTATGCTGTACTTTGTAATTATTGACACTAGTTTATTATTAATGCATCAACATTGTCTGAGAAGCAGCAGGAAGATGCTTATAATTTAATAACAAATATTCTCTGCTGTATCAGGGCAGATGAAAAGCCAAATTAAATGCAAATTGCATCAGGTGAGTTGTAAGAACTGTAACACTACTTTAGTTAGAGAAGCTGCTAAGAGAGAGAGAGAAAAAAAAAGAAAACTATTGGTTAATATAAAACAAACTTTAGGATGCCCCACTCTTAATCCAAGGATAAGCAAATTGGAACTGCAAGATCTAAATGTCCATGATTTTTAAAAAGAGATTTACTCTGCAGTTATTATTGTTATTACTGTGGTTTAGTTCCAAATGAGTTCTGATTGAGCAGACGTAATGATCAAAAGTCATTATAGACTAAACTATCCTGACCAATAGTAGCTCATATATCTTTCCCATTTTAAGAGAAAAGAATGTAATTTGAGAGATCTGGCTGCTATTTCTAGTAGGTCAAGTGACTGCTTAAAGGCTTCTACATTGACTCCTGCTATTAGAATGTCAGTGGGTAGGTTGAACTCTTGATCACCTAACCAATTTCAGGGTTTCTTGGCGAAGATACAATCGAAAGAGTTGTTTCTATTGTCTATATGACATCTGTAAGAGAAATGAATTGAACACTGGTTGAGCTTACACTCCCTCTTCCTTTCTCAGAACACAGGCACATAAAATATAATTTTCTCAGAAAAGGAATAAATTAAAAATAAAATGTTTCCAAACCAAAAGATAGACAGCAAATCTTTTAAAGCCGAGCCAATCTTTTTTGTAGTAACTGATTAAGAAAAGGGGAAAAATTTTTCATTTTCTGGAGTTGTTTTTCCCTATGTCTATCCAACTCAAACAAACCAATGATCCAATGAAATCCAATCATGGCCAATCTATCTTTTTCCTACACAGTTTACCCAGTGCTGCATTATCTATCGTATGCTTCCTTTCTTCTTTGAGAGTAGGGCATGATCTGAGTGAGGTTTAGTTTCTATTTCTAGCAGATTGAGTGGTTGCACAGAGGTCCCCATCCTTTTGGTTTGAATTGTCAAATGTAATTTCTTTGGGTCATAAATAAATTGACAACTAGAGACAAGACGAGTGTAAAATGAGAGAAATGACAGTGCGAGAAAATAAGAAAACTAAAGGATATCAGTTCTTATTGTCCACTCTCTGGTCAGACCTCAGATCACAAGATATTCTGACCATGACATTGCATCTGTTGTTTAGAGATGTTGCAAATCTAGAAGTACATTAGCTACAATGTTCCTCTATTTTCAAGATGTGATTTGAAGGAGGCTTGGTGCTGTTTCTTGATCTTTATGAGCTTTACGTACTGCAATGATATTATATTGTTTGGGCTACAAACTATCTATTTTGTCTATACATAGCCATATGTCTCAGATTTGAATTTGTGGGAATGAGGAGGACTCTATGCAAAATTTTATTACATTCTTATCAGTTTTACAACCATGTAGCAGGACTGACATTTCATTCGGAAAAACATATCGGTCTTAATGCAAGAAAAAATACGTCTTTTGTTTTGTTTTTTTTTTAATATTTTGCTTCACAATGAAGATTATGCGTTAGGAATTTATGCAATAAATGACAAATTTAGAAATATTCTTCACTAATTAAAATTTACCTTCTAGTTGGAGAAAGATAAAAATAAAAAACCTAGCAGCAATTGTTGGAGACTCTTAAAGAAAAAGAAGATAATTTCAAGAAATCAGTTTCAAATTTTGGTAGCAGTTTTGGAGGAGGAGTTAAGTCGATTACATCGACCCCATTGCTTAACTGGTACTTATTTTGTTGACCTTGAAAGGATAAAAGGCAAAGTCGACTGTAGCAGAATTTGAACTCAGAATGTAAAGACAAATGATATGCCACTAACCGTTTTGCCCAGCACCCTTTTGTAATTTCAAGAAATTAAAAATAAAAAGGAAAGAAAAAAAATTAACCTTTTGAAGTTCATTTATATTCTTAAAGGAAGGAAAATCTGATATTTGTTTGCAGGCAAGGGGCAGTTATAGCATAGCAGAGTCCATTGAAACCTGCTTGATTAGTTGACAAGCATATATATAGATCAAGAAAAAAGAGTCACAAATAATTTCTGGCTAGCATAAGTTGCATAATTAAAAAAATATTGTCTGATACACTGACCTCTTTATCTATCTTACTGACTAAATCATATGATAGAGAAAAGTTGTGATGAGAGTCACGATGCCCCCTTGTGAGAAATAGACTGGACCAAGCGATTATAAATAGTAGCGGTCAGAGTGAAGTTTGGTGTGTGAGTTCGAGTTGAGTTCATAGCGAAGTCCGAAGGTGTTGGTTGGTTAGTTCACTTGGAATATTGATTGTTGGTTCGTGAAGAGATTGTTGGATCAATATGTTGTTATTATGGCTGCATTGATATCTTGTTTGCTGTTACACTGGTACAGTGTATCTAAACCATCTGTCATAATATCATGGCAGTACCATGACATCAAAGACAGAAGATACAAGAAAAAGACAGTTCATTTTTTAAAATGTCTGGTGGTTTATTTTGGGGACATGTCTAACACTCACAGCATTTACGATATTGCAGCTATTCCTCAATTACAAGTTAGTGTCTAATACAGGTTACACAAGGAGAAAGTGAATTCCATTAAAATTCAAGCCATTTTAAATATGTAGAACTGATAAGAATGTAATAAAATTTTGCAATAGAGTCCTCATTATTCCCACATATTCAAATCTGAGACATATGGCTATGTATAGACAAAATAGATAGTTTGTAGCCCAAACAATATAATATCATTTGCAGTACGTAAAGCTCATAAAGATCAAATGCATTTCTCCTTTGTTAAAAAAATCTTGAAAAGATATAAGCTTAAATAATGAAGTGGTTCAGCAATATGGACAATGTATTAAATTAAAGCTGTGAATAGGAGGTGTATATTTTAACCATAACAGCTGGCACTGATCTACAAAGTACAAGGAACCACTAATAAGTTGAAAGTAGGGCATGCACTGCAGAAGAATTCATGTCTCTTTTTGTTTCTCTTTTGTTCTTTTTGATACTTTGCTCCACCAATATTTTAGGTCAATAGACAGGAGAAAGACTACGAGGAGAGAAAAGAACAATGAAAGAAAACAAAAAGAAAAATATTGCAAACAGTGAAGACATTTGTAAGCTGAAGCAACACGGATTTCAAAAGTGATTGCAGTACGCACGTTTCATGCTACTTCAATTTATTTAAGTAATGTGAGCATTACCTTAAATGCAATATGAAGAGCAATCTTCAGCTGCACGAAAAAATGTAGAAAAAAGACATATTACAAATGTGGCAACATATTAAAACCAAGTGGGAGAGAGCAGAGGAAGAATATATAAGTCCATCTGATAGCTTATATCACTTCAGATACCCACTTACCCAATGATCCTATATGGTCCTCCTACACTATATCTCACTTCAAAATGTTTCAAGCTTCATCTGCTTGTTACAACTTATTTCCAGGTTTTGCTTTCCCTTCTAGCTGGATAAACATATCAGCTAGCCTGATAGACCCTGCTATGTCAAGATGGACTTATATATTCTTCCTCTGCTCTCTCCCACTTGGTTTTAATATGTTGCCACATTTGTAATATGTCTTTTTTCTACATTTTTTCGTGCAGCTGAAGATTGCTCTTCATATTGCATTTAAGGTAATGCTCACATTACTTAAATAAATTGAAGTAGCATGAAACGTGCGTACTGCAATCACTTTTGAAATCCGTGTTGCTTATTATTTGATTTTAATCACCCATCCTTTTGGGATGTGAAATTCGGGTGCCTTCGCATAAGTACCATATTCAAGCCTTGAATCTATATATATATATATATATATATATGCAAATTGTATATGTGTATGTGTGTATTGGTGCATGTGTGTAAGTGTATGTGTAAGTATTCATGTACATGTATAAATGTAAATAAAGAAAAGAGAGAGAGAGAGAGAGGGCAAGAGAGGGAGAATTACCATAATTTCTTTACTGTAAAAGATATGTGAAGAGAATGTACAATGACAGTGTATTTTAAATTCAGTAACATATACTGTATCACCTCTTTTTTTTTTTTTCCTTCTTGTTTTTACTTGTCTTCCTCTTTTCAACAATCAGCTGCTTTGGTTGTCTCAGCTTTCCTTAGTCACTAAGTGCTTGCTCTCATCTCTTGATGCTAACTGCTACCTCAATCCATGTCTAAATCTGCCTCATTAAAAATGATGGCACATATACTCTGTCAGCAAAGACCTCTATCTTCTTAAACTGTAGCACATATATATAATTTTGGCTCTTCTTCATGTAGTCTTCCCTTGTGCCATTCTTATTCTTAGTTCAAAAGCCTGTCACGTTAATAATTTCCTTTCATTTTCACTTATATCACTTCAGATACCCACTTACCCAATGATCCTATATGGTCCTCCTACACTATATCTCACTTCAAAATGTTTCAAGCTTCATCTGCTTGTTACAACTTATTTCCAGGTTTTGCTTTCCCTTCTAGCTGGATAAACATATCAGCTAGCTTTCTATATGATTTCGGCTACCTCTTTTCTTTTGAGTCTGGCAAGAATATCTTTTATCACATACATACATAAAATATACAAAACCCATTACATCTGTGAAACTGAACATGATTTGTGACAGGAAAAGAAAAATCAGAATATTAAAAACATAAAAGAAAGAAAAAATAACTGAATAAAAATGCCTTTGAAATACAACATTTTAAAAACAGTATTGATAACACAGACAGGCAGATGGTGAGGAATACCCTCATTCAGATTCTAACAGTCATTCATGTCTTAATCAATAATCTGCATGAAAAGAAATTGACTTTATTTTATGATAAAAATTAGGAAGAAATAAATTTTTTTTTATTTTAGAAATACCAAAATACAAAAAAAAAAATGAAAAAAAAATATTAAATTAAATTTTAAAGAAATGAGTTGTGCTTGTCATTTCAAATCAATAAAGGATGAATATAAAGAATGAGTAATCATTTCCGTTATCATTGAATAGAGATATAGTTTAGATTGAAAATGTAATTGGTAAACAAAATAGTGTCGAATAGAAAGAGACAGATCAAGGAAATGTGATAGTGCAGTATGTTGGGTTGAAACATAACTATTCATACAAAGAGTTATAGTTTCATATATATTTAGTGTGTGTATGTGTGTGACTTACATCTCAGTGGTTGTGAGGATAGAGTGATGGACAACTAATTACAAGGTTATGAGTTCAAACTGCTATAAGTAATATGTTTTTGTTCAGATTCATTTCAACCCTAATAAAGTGGTCCAACAATTTCAATCCTAATAAAGTGGTCCAACAATGACTAATTTGTCCTCTTTCTTTTTTACCTTTTTTTAAGTGGGGGGGGGGTGAAGGGGCATAATGTATCCTGGACAACATTATCTGATGTGTCATTTCTTTAAGATGGCAAATGTAAATTGTGAGATTTAACTGCGATTTCCAGCAGGTTTAGTAACTAGACATGAAGTTATTCTGTTGGTTGCAGACAACCTAATAGAGAATTGGTGCTATAAAAGTCAAGTAGTTTAAGGTAAGAAGATCATGTAATTGTCATTTAGTTTCAGGGCAACTCTAGTCTGGTCAAGTTGACTTGTGATTAAAAGCATCCAAGCCACAGCCATCCTTTCTTTTCAGACAGTGTGTATCTCAAACAACATTATCCAATATAGCTTTAACTGTTTTAAAGACAACAGTATTTAATTTGAGAGACATGGTTGCTACTTTTAGCAGGTTAAATAATGATGTAGAGGTTCCAGCATTAGCTTAGATTATCTGGCTGCAAAAATACTAACAACACAACAGTCTATATCCACCTATGAATGGAAAAAGGGATGATGAGAATATATGTAAGTAGGAAGGTGATGAACTGGCAGAATCATTAGCATGCCAGGCAAAATGCTTAGTGGCATTTCATCCATCTTCATGTTCTGTGTTCAAATTCTGGAGAGGTCAAATTTGCCTTTCATCCTTTCAGGGTTGGTAAAATAAGTACCAGTTGAGCACTGGGGTCAATGTCATCAACTTAACCCTACTTCAAAATTGCTGGCTTTGTGCCAAAATTCGAAACCAATATATGTAAGTAGTGGCTACATGATTATGGATATTGATTATGCCAATGGTCTCAAGCAAAGTTTTTGTAACACACAACTTCTTGTGAGCTGGAATGTTAAGGAAGAGTATTTATGGTGGGACATTTGTTGACCATCATGATGAGGCTTTTACTGTTGTGAGTATAAAAGTGCTGTCTAAGTTGTGTAATTGTATTATGTTGAATGTAAAATGACCTGAAATGGACTTAAATTATTAAAGCAACAAATAAAATATGTTGCACTATTTTTTCTGGTTCTTTGCAACTGTAGGTTCAACTCTTGCCATGGTGAACTTTGCATTTCAACCTTAGAGAAAATGAAGTACCAGTCAAGCACTGAATTGATGTAATTCCTCTTCAAAATTGGTGGCCTTGAGAGCATAAATCAAAACCCATCTAGGGCAGCAAGCAGGCAGAATTGTTAGTACATCAGATGAAATGCTTAGCAGCATTTCTTCCAGCTCTTTATGTTCTGAGCTCAATGTAAGCAACTTACTCCCTCCTAAAATTGTTGGCCTCATGCTAAAATTTGAAGCAATTATTGTTATTTTTACCAGGCCAGTGGAGTGGAAGAATCAGTAGAGCAACAGAAAAAATATCCCGCAGTTTTTGTTTCAACCTTATTCATCTTAAGTTTAAATTCTGCTGGGATTGAATCAACTTTATTACTCATTCTTTTACAGTCAATAAAACACCAGTCAAGTACTGGGGTTGATAGTATTAA
Source organism: Octopus bimaculoides (assembly GCF_046866305.1). Classification (NCBI taxonomy): domain Eukaryota; kingdom Metazoa; phylum Mollusca; class Cephalopoda; order Octopoda; family Octopodidae; genus Octopus; species Octopus bimaculoides. Next base: position 156,558,577 of record NC_142928.1, read on the forward strand.
TGAACCTGCCTCCCTAAAATTTCTGGTTTTGTGCCCATATGAGAAACAATTACTATTGTTATTATTAAATTTGACCTCTCAGAGCAGCCGATCTTGCTCCAGTTAATTCTGTGAAAGCAGACAGCAAACTGTTCTCAAAGATCTCATAGGGTCTTTTTCCATGAATTATAAAACTTGGAAATGTTCAGTATCGTGGAAGATACTTAACACTCAAATAAAAATCTCAAAGTCTTTGCTGTCCCCAATAAAGCAGTTTTTTGAGCATGTTCTACCCTCAATTATTATTATCATTATTATTATACGAAGACTTACAGCTTATTTTGCTGGGCATGATGGAAAGTGTCAGCTGTCCACAACCAGCAGACTTTGGTGACACTTGTTTACTGGTCATGCTTCAAGAACCTTGTGAAGAATTCTTGCAGTTCCAAGCAATGCTGATTTTTGTAGGCGTTCTACCTTCACACTTGCATCAATCTTTTTCAGCCATGTTGGTGGTTGAGCTGATAATTCCTAGTGTACCAATTTCTATTGGTATCACGTCTACTCTCTTCACTGAACACAAATTTCATATTTCCTACTTTAAATCATCATAGTTGTTTATTTTTTCTTCTTTCACATTGATCCTATTGTTATTGGAGCATGCTATGTCGATAATCATACATGTTCTTTCTTTTTATTCACCACAACAATGTCCAGTTTCCGATGTCTGGTCAGGTGATTGCACTGGATCATTATATCCCACAGGATTTTGCAGTTCTCATTTTCAGTGACTCCTTCTGGAGTTTGTTCATACCATGTCTTTGCTCTTTGTAGGCCGTGATTTCCACAGAGGTCCCAATGGATCATTCTTGCTACATTGTCATGGTGTCAATTGTATTTGTGTTATGCCAATTTCAGGCATCTGCTAATGATGTGCCATACTGTTTCACCCCTCTCACCACACATTCTGCATTTGTCACTATCAGTAGCGTTGTCAATTCTGCATGTCATATAATTGGTCCTTAACGCTTGTATCTGAGCTGCACATATGAGTGCTTCTCTCTCTGTCTTCAGGTCACTCCTCTTCATCCATAGCCACCAGTCCTCTGTATTTGTTTTGGCGTTCACATCTCTTGCAAGCTGACCTTACATTTTTTTCCTTCCATGCTTTTTTAGTGTCACAATTTCCAGTTTTGATGACGCTGGCCTACTTCATGTGTTTCAACAGTGGCTGTACAGCATTTTTTATATACCACTCTAAGCTGTTTTCCTTTGCTTTGATACAGTTCTGGCAACTGATCAAACCTCTGGACAAGTACAGCCTATCAGTGTCACTCTCAGGGTGGAAGGCTCCGTGTACTGTCAGCTATTGTTGTTGTTGTTGTTGTTGTTGTTGTTGTTGTTGTTGTTGTTGTTGTTGTTGTTGTTGTTGTTGTTGTTGTTGTTGTTGTTATTATTATTATTATTATTATTATTATTTTGCACATTATTATATTTTGCACATGTGAGCAAGTACATATGAGTGATGTTAACATGAGATTGATGTTAAGTTCTGAGTGAGCAAAGTTTTAGATTCCCAATAGAACTAATTCATTTCACATGTTACTCACACCTGTGATTTCCATTCATAATGAAAGGCCTCTCATACATGAACACTTGATCTTGCAAAACGTCTTTGTATCAAAGGTATATATGCACAGTTACGTATTCAATTAATATATGCATGTCTTCTTCATATAATCACATATTACAACATACGTAAAAAACTTACCTATCTCTAGACTAAGAGGTAGGTCTCTAAGTGGTCATTCAACTTGCTAGAAATAGCAGCCAAATATCCAGTAAATCATACCCTACCATTTAAATATAAAGCACACATTAGGTATATTATGTCTGAAAAGTAAGATAAGATGATCATGGTTGAATGCTAGGTCAGCCAGCTCAGTTAGTGTAGTCATAAACTAAAGAACAGTAACAAACTTTACAAAGATCCATGACAGATTAAAAGAATATTCACTTAACAATCTCTATATTAATGAATATTCTTTTAATCTTGTAACTCTTGTATGAATAAATGAAAAATGTAATTCTCTAGCTTGAATAAATGAAAAAATATTGCTAAATTACACATGAATAAATAAATATATTATGGTGTGGCTGCGTGGTTAAGAAGCATGCTTCCCAACCATGTGGTCTAGAGTTCAGTTCCACTACACAGCACCTCGAGCAAGTGTCTTGTGTCTTCCAAAAGTACCAGGTCAGCTAAAGCTTTGTGAAAGGATTTGGTAGTTAGAAACAGAAAAAAGCTCATCATATACATGTGTGTGTGTGTGTGTGTGTCTGTGTGTGTGTGTGCACGTGTGAGCACATGTGTGTGTGTGTGCTTGTGCTTTGTCAGTCACCACCACATGACAACTGGTGTTGGTTTGTTTATATTCCTGTAACATAGAGATTGTTAAGTGAATATTCTATTAATTTGTCATGGGTCTATGTAAAGGTTGTTACTGTAAGTTGGTGCTTTGGCAAAAAGAGATGAATAAAATAAGTACTAGGCTTAAAAAAAGTATTGGGGTTGATTTCTTTCATTAAATCCTTCAAGGCAGTGCCCCAGGATGTTATGGCTGCAGTTCAATGACTGAAACAAGTAAAAGATAAGAAATAAGATCTATCTATATCTATCTATACGTGTGTGTGTGGGTGTGTGTATAAGTGAAGACACACATATACATACATATGTACACAGATGATTAGCTGCTTACACCAATACACAAACAAGCATATGTAACAGACATAGAAACATGTCTGTGTTACAAAAAATGGTGAACCAGAGAAAGTGACAATGTTAACTTGGTATCAACTTCTTGCTTTTATGTCAATCACTCCACTTTAAACTCTTGATAAAGGAAATAATTGCTTTTTCTGAATCAAAACACACAGACAGACATATTTCAATATAACTACAGTGACAGACATGTGCATAGACATACACACACATACCCTCACTGCCATCAATATATAGAGATAGATATATACACAGGCTGACCAAGGCCTTACGAGTATATCTGGTAGATAGAAACTAAAATAAGTCCATTACACACACACACAGATGTATGTATATGTGTGTCTATACATGTATGTTTGTGTCTCCTCATCTCGACATTGCTTATTTGTTGCAAATGAATGCCAATCATCATCATCATCATCATCATCGTTTAAAGTCTGCTTTCCATGCTAGCATGGGTTGGACGATTTCACTGAGGACTGGTGAAACCAGATGGCTACACCAGGCTCCAATCTGATTTGGCAGAGTTTCTACAGTTGGATGCCCTTCCTAATGCCAACCACTCCGAGAGTGTAGTGGGTGCTTTTACATGCCACTGGCATGAAGGCAAGTCAGTTGGTACTGGCAATGGCCACACTCAAAATGGTGTATTTTACGTGCCACCTGCACAGGAGCCAGTCCATTTCTAAATTTCTGCACAACCCTGTCTGGCTGTTGGGAAATATTACCTTGCTTGGAAACAGGTATGGGCTGGTGACAGGAAGGATATCCAGTCATAGAAAATCTGCCTCAAGAAATCCCATCTGACCAATGCAAGTATGAAAAAGTGACTGTTAAAACAATGATGATGGTGATAATGATGATGATGCAAATATATACACAAATACACTGGAGGATACAGTTACATACAGACATACACTCACACACAGACTTATACATAGATACACATGGCCAGAGACAGAAATAAGTATTGGGGTTCATGTGACTGACTAAACCTTTTAAGATTGAAAGAAGTGAAATAATTATTTCTAATTTTAGTACAAGGCCAGAAAGCCTGTGGAATAATAAAACTAACAAAGATAGTACCCTAGGAATGTGCTTTCAATTAATACCCATTTTTCCATGAAAGCAAAGGTTGGACAGGGATAGAACTGTGGCAGAATTTTATGGCCAGATGCTTTTTCTGCAGGTAATCCTTACCTGTTTTCCAATAAAGGTTTTTTTTTTAATTCTACAAGTGTTTGAAAGCACAGAATGACCAATCATATTGCCAATAATGTAAACATCATTCATCACTTCACTCAAGCGAAGCCATGGGCTGTCAATATCCATGCACTTTTTCTCTTTACACACACACAAACACATATACATATAAATACACATACACAACAAGCTAACCAGTTTCAATGAAACAAATTCATATAGACCCAGGCCTATAGTAGAATATGCTTACCAAAAATGCTACTGAAATTGCTCTATATATAGTGATTTTATGAAACATATATGTGTGTATACATGCATGCAGTCATACATAAAAATCACATGATTGTTAAGATTTCAGTACAAACAAGTAGGTAAAAAAAAGGGGGGACTCCCTAATGAAAATAGAGTGTCAAAATTTTTATTGCAAAGGTAACTTCAAATTTCATTACTTTGAGTTTCATGTCTCTGATCTTCAAAAATCAATTTGAGGAAATTGAAAACTTTAAATAAGAATAACTGATGTCACAAGGATAACATTATATCTTCTGCATTGCTGGAATGTTGTGTCCCTGAAAATCTTGCTACAACATGAAATTTCCTAACACAAAATATATTTCCTATTGACATTCATATAACATGGGAACCAATGAAAATAGATTTTGAATGACAGAATTCCATGTTATGGCAAAATTCTCAGAGACGCAATGTTTCCCTAATGCAGAGGATGCTTGGATTCAGATAGGCAAATAAAATGAAGTCATAAGGAGTTAGAAATTTTTGAGAAAATATGAAATATTTTTCTTTTTTGAACAGTGAATCTTGAAGCACCAGCCTTTGACTTTTTCTATCCAAGGATTTTCTTAACCCAATGTTTACATGCTATTATTTATAGCTTTATCTGCTTCGAGAGTCATTGTTCCTAAAATGGAAGTCTTTGCCTGAAAGCATGTGTAAAAATAAATACAAAAAATACTTGATTGAATACATATGCAAAGACAACAAATTAACTTAAAACAAATAAATAAAATAATAATAGAATTTGAGAATGAATGACATCTTGTGAATGGTTTTACCCTAAAATAATTGCAATTTGTATGATTGAATTTTACTATTATTTCTGCATTTTATTTTTAGTCATTTGATTTTAGTTAGTTGATTTTTATCATTGGATATGCATCAAATCAAATATTTTCTATTTTTTAAAATTTTATCTTTAAACATGAATCCAATCAAATGTGTCCTTTTTGCTTTCATTATGTGAATATTTTTATTAACGGTTTCCTGTATCATTCCTTAAATTTTGTTTGAAGATTGGAAGACTTGAAACTCAGAAACAAGTTTCAGCTTTTATAAAGATACATATGTACACACACACATGCAACATAATAAATATGCTTACCAAAAATGTTACTGAAATTGCTCTGTATATAGTGATTTTATGAAACATATATGTGTGTGTACATGCATGCAGTCATACATAAAAATCACCTGATTGTTAAGATTTCGGTACAAACAAGTAAGTAAAAGAGTGGGGACATTAAATGTATGGACAGGCTGAAACAGAATTACTCACTTTTGCCAGCTTGGTGGACTAGAGCAAAGTGAAATGAAGTGTTTTACTCAAGAACACAACACATTGCCCAGTCCAGGATATATGTTATATATATATAATTACAATTTGACTCAGCTTCACTTTACTTAAAATTTCATGGGTGTAGGACATATCCATTTTACCAGATTTTGGAGGTAGAGCAGAGAGAATTTAAAAGAAATTTAAAATGGTTTCTAGGCATTTAGGCCTTCATTGGTCAGTTCAGCTCATGTTGTTTTTTAGGTCGATGTCATGCAGTCAGCATGCTGGTGCACTTTGTTAGCATTCAGCAACACCAGTTCCTGATATTGGATACCACATATGGTGGGGTAGATAAGACATTGACATCAATCAACTTATTAATCATCCTTATGTAGAGTGTAGTACTTTGGTAACGACAGTTATCATATGGGTTGGGTGACCAGTTTAACAGTGTAAGATTACAAATGAGTTCACATGACTGACATGAGTTGGCTGCAATCTCTACAGATAGCAGGAATAATATATCCTGCCATTGTGTTAGCCAGTTAGGCATAGTATGATATGTTAGGGTTATCAGCAGCCAAAGACTTGAAGTTCATAAGCACATTGATACCACTGGTGACAACAGTAAGATAGTTTATTGTTCCTATTGACAGATACTATAGGCTGGTAGGGTATATGCAGTTTCTTACTTTGGCAATTACAAGTTACAGATGAGTAATGAATGGCCTTGTTAAGGATGCTCCTTGTAATACTGGGGAAATCATTTCACTAGTTCTGAAGAATCCTGTCCCTTCACCTAAAGGAGTGTATGTGAAGCTGAATCAAACTGTTATTAAATAAATGTATCTCCAACCAAATATATTCAGTACTGCTTTCCTTCATATGTCCACACACACTCTCTATATATTTATATCAGTAATACTTTTTACTACGGAGACAATATGTTAATTGGCAGAGCACAATAATGCATACATTTACATCTCTTCTGATAACAATGTTTCATTAAGTCAAAGATTTTTATGATAATGAGACAAACATTAGATTGAGGTTATGAAAAAAAATTGTTCACTTGTTGAGACAGATTTTTATAGCCATCTGCCCTTCTTATTGATGACTGCTATCTGTTTTCAAGTAAGGTAGTATTTCCCCATGGCCAGACGTACTGTTACAGATGATTGAAAATAACTTTAGGTGTTTTTGTTATTTAGTTCTTGGTTACCTGTAATTAAACACATCTAAAATCAAAGAATTCCAGCCATGGCCACCTTGTCTTAGTTTCAGACAATATATTCAGGACCACATTTATCAATGTGTTATTACCTTTTAAGATGGAAAAGTGTAATTTTCAAGATATTTGGCTGTTAGTTCTACATTAAACGATCATATACAGGCTCCCCTGTATATGAGTAATATTTTGGATAGAACTTGAACACAAAATGATAAGATCCCAGAGCTCATTGTCTGGTGAACTGCATGGCAAGCTCAATAGTGCAGGTGGAAAAAAAAAGGCACCCAGTCCACACTCTGAAGTGGTTGGCATTAAGAAAGGAATCCATCAGTAAAAAACATGCCAATGTAAACATTGGAGCCCAATGCAATCTTTGGATACATCAGATCCTGTTAAACCATTCAACTCATGCCAGTATGAAACATGGCGAATAAAAGATGATGATGATGGTGATGTAAAGAAGATAAGTTATTTATAGCATTTGTGATTTCTTTTGCCTAGAATCAAAGCATTCTTTATAAATAAAGTAAATATAGTCGATTAAAGTGACTGCAAAATTTTTTGGCACTTATTTTATTGAATCATCATTGCCTCATCTTCAACTTCTTCATAAGTTTCCATTAGGATCAAACCACAATATAACATGTTATGCACTCGATAATGGCCAATATACTACCACCGTTGGTGTCTGTCCATGACAAGATCAGTAGCTTCATTAAATCTAATGGTTATATCATTATTAAATCTTATGGTTATGTCATCATTAAATTGTAAAATGTATATCCTTCGTAAATCTCTGATACAATAAGGCTTTGTAGTAATTTCTATAATTCAAAAGAGTGGTTCGTCATATATTTGGTTTTCTCAGTGTGTCTCATCAAAATTAATCTTTTTGAATGTAAATGCTATCATTTGAAAAAGTTGTGCACTCAGTTGTTCATAAATTTATTCTTTGTATAAAATGAACTCCAGGGGAAAATTATAAAAGAGAATGACATCCAGTAGCTATTGTCTCTGCTGGCGTTTTTGTTATTGCCAGGAATGGCTGTGTGGTTAAGAAGTTCAAGTTCCAACTAGATGGTTTCAGGTTCAGTCCTACAGCATGGCACCTTGTGTGTCTTCCATAACCCTGAGTCAACCAAAGCCTTATGAGTGGATTTGGTAAATGGAAACTGAAAGAAGTTCACCATGTGTGTGTGTGTGTGTGTGTGTGTGTGTGTGTGTGTGTGTGTATGAGTATGTGTGTGTGTGAGTGAGTGAGAAAGAGAGAAAGAAAGAGAGAGAGGGGAAGGGAGTGCATGTGTTTTTGTCTCCTTCTCTTGACATTGCATAAGAGTTCTAAATGAATGTCACTATCATACAAGCACTGCCATTCTTTTCCAGTGTTCTGTAAAACATGTTCAACCATAGGGAAATATTACCTTAGAAGCAGGTGAGGTTTGATGACAGGAAGGGCATCAGGCCATAGAAAATCTGCCTTGATAAAAACTCCATCTACCCATGCATGCATGGAAAAAGTGGATGTTAAAATGATGGTGACGATGGTAGTGAGCTCAATCCTATACAACAGAACTACTGTAATGCAAGCTTTGAAGATTATTATTCCAATTCTACAGGGTGTCAACAAAGTCTGGGTACATGGGGATTAACACATACTTTAAGAAATTACTATTTCTTATATTTAATTGTTTATGTTATGATTTTATTTACTCCATGTATCCACATGGAGATTAACACATACTTTAAGAAATTATTATTTCTTAAATTCAATTGTTTATGTTATGATAATATTTACTCTATGTACCCAGACCTTGTGGACACCCTGTATTACTATCTGATCCAAATACAATAAAAATAGTGTTATGTAACTAGTGTTTTTGTCTAAAAGTATTTCCACTTTCTGTCATGTCACATCCAAAGAAACAAAAATCTGTGATAATACGAAGTCGAGTTTTTGAGACAGTAGTATGTACAACTGTGAAGTTCAGGTCACCAAACATACATTAGTTTGGTTTTAATTCATTGATTTTGAGAACCACTTTTACAAATGTGGTTTTAATACTTATGAGGTGTTTGTGAGCTGCTAAGGTGTTATTGCTGTAGAAGAATAAAGAGCAGAGTCGATTTCTACCTTACTGACAAAATTTAAAGTAAAAAGTATGAAGACACCAGATGAAATAACAAAGAATATATAAAGACCAGACTATCAGGACATTCGTGATGATCTTTGATGGCAAAAATAACTTAAATTTTGCATGCTATGTATATTTTAATGTTTTGAGAAGGGCTCTTCTTCAGAGAGAAAAATGAATTGCCCAAAATGTTAGAATCCACATTTTCCCAATATAATATGAATAGATAACAAAAGATTTAGTTTAGTTCCCTATTAATTTAAGCAAGAGTGGGAACTCTTTTTCGTACCAGGAGTGAATTGCAAGTGAATTGCAATAAGAACCTGGATTGACATCTGTGCAGAGAAAAACAAAATTTTAATATTACAAATTCATGAGTATGAATGTGATCATGCTAAGCAGCATTAATTAAAATGCTACAATGCATTAATTCGCAAGACAATTATAATACTTTAAATATAATAACACCAAAGATGCCAAAGAGTCTAATGTTTTAAATGTAATGAAACTTCTTACACTACAACTTAATGAAAATGTTAATTCTACTCTGAAATACTCAGAGAAATTATTACACTGATAGATAATGCAGTATTTCTTGGTTGTTGGTTTGTAAAATTAGTGAAGTACATAAGTTGTTCTTGATTAAATTTGATGCTGTCAAACATTTTCACATTAGTAAATAATAGAAAATAGTGATAAAATTTTCAATGTGTGATATCTCAAAAGTGGGTATTTTCCATTATCTCCATATGATTTATAACATTCCAATTTAATAGATAAACTATTAAATTTGGATATGAAAGTACTACCTAGTTGTAAATTACCTCAAGTGTAAGGAACCAAGGACTTGATCTGGCATTGCACTGAAAAGAATTTTGCATATTCATAGCTTGAGCCCATAGTTATGTAAATTTCAAAGCCTTTTTTAAAATTAATCCAAAAGATTGAAACAATCTACTCTACACTCTACTGGTAATTCTGATTTCTGTTATATTTTATTTATTTATTTTTAGCATTGGAAAATATACAATACAGTTTGTTTTCAGATGATATTAAAACAATTACAGCATGATTCGATGTTCTTAATATTGACATAAACCTTCTTGTAATTTCAAACTTGGATAATTTATTTGGTAAATAATATCCATAAAAAAATCCAAGTTATATAACCATTTTTGGTTCTTTAATGCCATACTGGCAATGCCTTTGAAATTCATGAAACGTTTCACTTCATCTTGCAGGTCCTAACAGCACTAGAAATTATACCCTTTGCTTAATCAGCAAAAATCACAATAATACAAAAATCACCATCCACTTCAATTTCCTTCAACTCTTCTTTAAGACCTTTGATCTCTGTTGCTGAAATCCATGTCTTTTATTGAATCAATACAATGTCTTATCACTTTCATTGCATTGTTCATTCTTAAAGAATGCGCATAGAAATTTTATAGGTGAATATGAAACTGATATTCTATTCAAGTTTTAGAATAAAGTTTATGGTTCTCCAGTTCTGTCTAGATTAAAGTTGTCTGTAACTATGCCATTAAGTTTTTACATTTAATATTTTGGGTAAGTTGCCAGCACCAAAACCACTTTTTCTCTCCAAGTGTTCCTGACATCTACGACATATTTGAGGTCTGCTGTTTGTAACTAGATATCAAGAGAGGGTTGATCAATGTATGCCATTCTGGGTCATCTGACATGAGAATTTCCATAGCTTGGGACCTACAAAAAGAGTTCATTCACTAAGACATCTTTGCTTTGGTAGCAATGACCAGCATATCTCGTACTCTCCTCTCAAATGAGTGATGATATGTTGGGGATATTTTCATAAGGCTCATCTTTTCTTGGGTGCTGTTTCCATAATTTGTTGAGGAGAGCATGCAATGTATGTGTGTAGATCCCATTAAGCTTATTTTCTATCCTTTTCATCAGAACACATGCTGATGAACTGTAAAGAACTGATCCTACTCTGACTATATAGAATTCCCTTTTCATTGCCAGAAGGCAATGCAGACTTCCCAGATTATTCTTAATTTGTCCACTGTGGAAATCCTTTATTGTCGATTGGATCTCATAAAAAACGTTCTTCACCTTTGCATTGATTTTAAAGCAAGCAAATCTTGTGTTGTAGAATTTACAATTATCCCTCAATATATATATAGCCAACTTTATTGTATATACTGTTTTTGTTGTCTCATGATGTCACAGCTACAGGTAAGAAATAAAATATAAATTTTGATATTGCTTGTTTCAATGATACTTAGATATTATTAGCATCAGCCATGTCTTTTATGCACACACACACACACACACTTGCCCATAGTATCTGATGAGAGGAATGTGTCCTACATGCCCATGAACTTTAAGCAATGTGGAACTGAGTCAAACTGTTATTAAAAACTTAAATATATAGGCACAGGTGTGGCTGTTTGGTAAGAAGCTTGCTTCCCAACTACATGGTTCAGGGTTCAGTTACACTGTGTGACACCTTGAGCAAGTGTCTTCTACTATTGCCTTGGGCCACCAACCCTTGTGAGTGGATTTGGTAGACAGAAACTGAAAGAAGCCCATCATATATATATATATATATATATATATATATATAAATATGTATATGCTTGTGTGTGTCTGTGTTTGTTCCCCCATCATTACTTGACAACTGATGCTTGTGTATTTACATCCTTGTAACTTAGTGGTTCAGCAAAAGAGAATGATAGGATAAGTACTGGGCATACAAAGAATAAGTCCTGGGGTCGATTTCTTCAACTAAAACCCTTTAAGGCAGTGCTCCAGCATGGCTGCTGTCAAATAACTGAAACAAGTAAAAGAGTATATCTAATTCCTACCAAATGTGTCAAGAGCTACTTTATTTCATTTGTTCACTCACACACATGCATGTGTGTGTGTATGTATGTATGTATGTATGTATGTATGTGTGTGTGTGTGTGTGTGTTTATGTATTTGTTTATCAATGCTACCCCTGGAGGTGAAGTTGCATACTTTTTAGGAAAACTTCAGATAAGATGAATTTATGGATTAAAGTAGTAGAAAGATCATGGACCCCCATAAAATCCCTGATCTGCAGAGCATACCCATTTGAAAGAACCCCCTGTACAGATAGGAGCTGTATAGTGTGTAGAGTAAACCCACAGATAAACTGTAAAACTAGGAACATAGTCTATAGCACACGATGTACAGAGGTTCAGTGCAGAAACAGAATGAGGACCTACATTGGAGAGACAGCAAGTAGCATAGCTGAACTGATAAGTGAACAATGGCAGGAACTGAAGGAGGAGAAAAGCTCATCAGTACTCTACCAACTTGCTCAATTAGAACATAGAGGCTTGGTTGACAACATAGATGTTAGGATATTGTCGACACATAGAACAGACATGACACTCAGAGAGATTACAAAAGTCATACACATTAGACCGAGCTTCAACCGAAAATGTGAATGGAGAAATAACACACCACATATTACACTACATCATGCAATCTGACGACTAAAGACAGAATGAAGAAAAATAGATGGCACTGGTACTAATAGTGTAGTATACAAACTATTGTACATGCACACAAGACACACATTTACATACTAAAGACAAGAAGAAAGGGACGATAAGAAATAAAATGAAAAATAAAATAGATAGATAAATAAAAGATACAAGCACAACCAGTGTAAAATGCAAACCCATATACATGCACATAGGACACATACTAACACACGCACACATAAACACATGAGAAACATACTACAGAAAGATAAAATGGAATAAGTAGGACAAGAGGAGACACATGGGACAGAGAATCACTGATGAGGTCACAAAATGTGTGACAAAAGAACTTTGACATACGTATAAACTAAAAATAATATGAATAAAAACTAAAATGGAGGTTGAATAAATAGTGTGTGTGATTAATTAGCAAACTGACAAAGACAAAAACAAAATGGCCATCCCCAAGTATAACACACACACACACACACACACGCAAACATACACAATAATGTAGCTAAAAAGGGACAGGGGATGGAGTGGTACAGACTGTAGCCATTTTGATCAAAATTTTTTTATCAAGTATGATATACATATGGTCAGAAACTTCTTCCATGATAAAGTAATATTCTAAAACAATCTGACCTTTTCTGGAGTTAAAATTTTGTTCAATAGTAACTGTACACTCATTAACAAATTTGTCTTTGATGTGTGGCTTTGCTTTATTTGTAATTAGATCACACTCTTCATAGCTGTCTTTGTTATGGAAATATTTCATTAATATGTATTTTGAAAACATTTTGCTGATTGCATAAAAATTACTTTAAAAATGTTCTCTCAAACCTTCTGTCTGTCTCTCTTTTTAATTTTGATTTTTCTAGAGTAAAATACACCAGTGGCTTCTTGCAGTCATCTACTCGTTTATTTACAGGATTTCTGCTAGTTTCTTGCTCTGCAGAGCTTACTCTTGAGCTACAAAGGTTACTGAATCCTTAGGTGGGAGTTGGGGACTGATTCACAAGGTATCAGTGCTTGTCCACCTTGGTAGGGCTATGTGATACACATTTAACGGTCTGCTCTTCTGTAAGTGTTGTATACCTTAACCATAGTATCATTTTCTGCCACTTGACCCCTAACTGTGACCTTTGACAGATGATGTCATCACGAGTCAGAACTAACCTAGGAAAACTCCTGAATTTTTAATCTGGAGCCTCATTATTGGAGGTAGCTGAAATGCCAAGACTCTTTCAGTTTTTCATATTGTTTAGGCTTAGTCAAGTAGTGACATCCAAGACTTCTTATTATAAACTGTAAATAAAAATTTGTTTTCACGAATAAGACACACTTTTATTTGCATTCATGAAAATAATAATGATTATTTGACTTGTTTTTCATCAAAGAACTTTTGCTGACAACTCATTTTCTCTAATTAGTACACTTTGATGTTCCTTACAATAGAGATTTAAAGTATTTAATAAAATATGAAAATGTTACTTGTACTTAAAATCACTGCACTTACTTTGTAATGATGCAATCAACAGCTAACCTAGACAAAAACAGAATCAAAATTCACACTGAATATTTATCATTAATAATAAGCATGACCTTCAAACGTTGAGCCTCACAGAGGCAATGACAAGACCTGGCAAACCAAGTCAGATCGTTGTCGTGGCTGATGTCAGTGTCACATAACTGACCCATTTAAAAGCACCCTTCAATCGTTGGGTGATATGCTGTGCTTCTGAAGACCTGTTGAACTGTGTGAAATTGTAGTCATGGCTGATGCCAATGCAGCCTGACTGGCACGTAAAAAACACCATTTGAGCATGGCTGATGTCAGTGCCACCTAACTGGCACCTGTGCTAGTGGTATGTAAAAAGCACCATTTGAGTATGATGGATGCCACTGCTGCCTGACTGGCACACATGCTGGTGGCACGTAAAAGGCACTATTCGAGTGTGGCCAATGTCACTTCCACCTGACTGGTACCCGTGCCGGTGGCACATAAAAAGCACCATTTTAGCATGGCTGATGCCAGTGCCGCCTAACTGGTACCCATGCCAGTGGCATGTAAAAAGCACCATTTGAGTGTGGCCAATACCAGTGTCACCCGACTGGCACCCATGCTGGTGGCATGTAAAAAGCACCATTCAAGCATGCCAGTGCTGCCTGACTGGTATGTAAAAAGCACCATTTAAATGTGACCAATGCCAGTGCTGTCTAACTAACTCCTGGAAAAAGGACTGAGATATGTAGTGCATTGCTGTACTCAAGAAGACCCGTCTACCACAGCAGAACTGATATCCAAAAACCAAGGAGAAAAGCCACATAAAAAGTACCTAGTCCACTTTGTAAAGTGGTTGTCATTAGGAAGAGCAATCAATTATGGAACCTGGTGCAGCCCCTGGCCTTGCCAGCTCCTGTCAAGCTGTCCAATTCATGCCAGCATGGGAAACAGATGTTAAATGATGATGATGATGATGATGATGATGAAGAATAAGCATGCATGTCGATTAAGAAGTTTGCTTCCCAACCACATGGTTTCGAGTTCACTTCCATTGCATAGCATCTTGGACAAAAGTTTTCTATTATTACTTAGGGCCAGCAAGAGCCTTGTGAGTAAATTTGAAAGATGGAGACTGAAAGAAACCTATCATATATGAATGTGTGTGTGTGTGTGTGTGTGTGTGTGTGTGTGTGTATGTGTGTGTGTGTGTGTGTGTGTGTGTGTGTGTGTGTGTGTGTGTGTTTCTCTTTTTCTTGCCATCATATAAAGGTTGTAAATGGGTATCACTGTTATACAATTGATGTCATTAATTTCCAATGAAAACATGTCTGGTCATGGGGAAATATTACCTTGCTTGGAAACCAAAAACATTTGGGCACAGGAAAGGCATCTGGCCATAGAAAATCTACTTCAATGAATTTCATCTGACCCATGCAAGCATAGAAAAACTAGACATTAAAATGGCAATGATGATGATGACGATGATGATGATGAATGCCTAATGAGGCAGACTAAATGCCAGGAAGTGGAGAGGGAGGTTAGGTTGGAGAGGGAAGAATAATACTGAATGCTAATAAAGGTGTGGCTAATACATCACTAATTTGTACGTATTCTGCTTCATAATTACTGTCACAAAATGATCATTACAACTAGCAGAAATTTGTTTATGCCTTACGGAATGTTGGAAAAACAAATTATATTTAATTACAATTTGAATTTTAAAAATTAAACCGCTTACTTTTTTTTATTTACATATATATAGTCTTTTTTTGTTAGTTTATATGGGTTTTTAATGAAATTTGCCTGCGGTTAGTTTAAAATTTGAATGTAAGCAAACTTTTATTCACAGCTGATGCTCTTCCCCCAATACTCTAAGGCAGTGGTTCTCAACCATTTTTTACCTATAGCCTCCTTTGATTACTATTTCATTCGAGTGGACTCCCATAGCCATTCAATGTTTAACTCTTTAGCATTTAAACTGGTCATATTCAGGCAAAATATTCTGCCTGTTTTATGTTCAAACTGGCCATATCCAGCCTCTCTGGTCTACCCTACAATGTCATCCTAAAAATAAACAATCACATCATTGAAATCTCAAAGCCACAAGATAATGCATGATTAATTCAAAACAATGTGAATAAATAAACATTAAATTTGACAGAATAATCTGAATGCTAAAGGGTTAAAGACTAGCTTTATAGATATTTTTTCAAAATTCCTATTTTGTTTTCCTCACTTCAACATGTGTAGGTTGAAGAATGTAAAATGTTAGAGAAAGAAATCTTGCTGCTTCTTGTAATAAATACAAGAAACAGTAAGACATTTTCATGGACCCTTACCCCAGATGAGAACCACTGCTCTAAGGCGTACACTACTTTTTTATTTATAATAGTTATAATGCAATATGAAGTCAAAAGATTGATAGGACCCTACAACTCTACTTAATGAAAAATAGTTAATAGTGTATTGAATACTGGACATTTATAATTCATTTCATTTAGCTAAGATAAAAATAAGGGTAACTTCATCCAAAGTCAAATTTCTTCCATGACACATCAATAAATGACATCAGAAATTTTCTCACTTTACAATACAAGTCATATTATCAGAAGTTCAAACAGCTCTGTGTAAATTACTAAGTAGTTCAGAAGTTAACCAGAGTAATAGAGAAGTATATTTTTCTACTTTGTGTCTATTGTGAAAAGACATAAATATAAAACTTGATAGCACTCCAGCTTTTATTTTTCACATGGGACCTATATTTCAAAAAATTAAGTTAGTAGTTCAGTTATATTTAGTGCCTACATGGAAAAATATTAAATTTACAGCCTTCTGTTACAACTTACACAAAATTACAGTAGGCAAAAATAATTTGTTTCAATACAATTTTTAAGTAGAAAGAGATGATGATTGAAAGTTGGCAATCAATAATGAGTTACTTCTCTGATTTGTTGAGAATTGTAACATAAGATGTGTTTAGTTTAGTGAGGGAAGAAGAAATGAACAAAAAGAATCTAATGTAAGCTATATATCATGGATTAGAAAAAAAGAACATTGTGCTTCAGTTAGTAAAAATGATGTTGTGGTGATGGTCAAGAGTTGAATACATACCAAAATTTGTATTGTTCCTTGAAGTAAAACTCATTTATCTGCTTAACTTAACTCCTTCCAACAATTTCTTTGCATATATTCAAATTTTTACAAGTAACATTTCATGTAAGGCAAAGTTTCATAAAAATAGAAAACCCCTTCAACCACTAGTAGATGCTTAACTATCTCCTGTCTCTATGAAATCATCATCCTTGGTAATTCCAAAGCTCTGATGGAACTCATACATCTTTCACTAATGTAGGGATGAAATCATTTGTTATTCTGAACTGTCTACATTTAGTTTGTATTCAAGCCTATCTGTACCCTTGACCAATACAATTCAAACATCCTTGACTTCTTTCTCAATTCCAATATCAATTTTCACCTCGTCATCATTTTTCTGTCTCTATCAGATCATTTGGCTACTTTCAATCAAGGTAATTCACTTCACAACTTTCTTCTGTACAACAATCTAACAACACACACACACATGCATGTACACACACATGTATGCATGCATGCACACACATGTGCGTGCACACACACACACACACAAACTTCTCATACTTCAGTTCAAATAAACAGTCAGAATTGTATCAGTGACATGCTAACTACATCATGACAGCAAATGTGCTTCGTCTATGACCTATTTGAAATACCTGTATGAATAATTAATACAATTTTCCTAGGCTTTTCTTTTCACATCACTCATACAATTAAATCTTATAATCCCAAACCCCAAAATGGCTCAGCTGTAGCTACACAAGAAAAGAACACAATATCTTGAAAAAGTCTATCACCATTACAGAACAGGAAGGATTTACTCACCAACATTATGTCTGCAAGACATGTCACAAGAAAATTAATATACCTTTGTGCACTGCTCAAATAGCAAGTTCTTTTGTTTCTCAAATTGCTGCCAAGTTTTTGTCTGATCTCATAGCAAAATAATTTCCACTAACTTAGTTATATCTTCCCACCCCTCAATCCTTAACCAATGTCATTCTGTAAGCAGTGTGGCTTTTGCTAAAACCGTTCAAGTATTGTCTGCTTTGCTGCGATAAAACTTTTCCTAAACTCTGCTTTCTCACCCCCACCTGTTTTACTGCCAAGTATATGCAGTTGTCAAATGTGAAAACTCCAAGTAATCCAACCCCAAAATGGTGACCAGTAAAGACAGTGCCTTTTCCATCATTCTTAAACTCTTAGCTCTGTCTCTTTTTATGCAGCTTTTCCTCAATTTGTAGATATATACAATGATGTGTCTCATTTCCAAGAGAAGCACTTTTCTGACACTGTCATCTATTGATGTATCATTTTTATTTTCAGTACCTTGAATAAGATGGAAAGAATTACAACAACCAAATCCTTCATTACCTTGAAACACATACACAAACTCTTTTTCATTGATCCCCATTATTGTTTCAGCAGTTTCAGATTTATAGGAATTTATCTCTTTTTGCCATTCATTGGTGGTATTTTTTCCTTGAAAACTTCAATGGAAGCAATGTTATTGCCCTTGACATGAGAAAATCCTTTTGGCTATGTCTGACATGAGAAATTAAGTTGTACACTTGAGAGTGCCACCTACTGTTTTGTATTTTTAATCCAAAATTTACTTCCAGGCATCAAAATATGCACACACGTCACTCTCTGACTCACATCTTACCAACTCTGGCGCATCCAAGTTTTGGTTATGTCTCTCTTAATTAAAGATCTGTTTTGATTAAATAAAAGCACATTCCTATGCAAATGAGACCAGCTTCCACTGTTTATCAATCTTCTGTTGATAAGCATCACCCAAACACAATCTAGACATCTCACCCTAGATATGCACTGCTTCCATGTGAGTTGAAATGTAATCTCCAGTGACAACATTACAACTTAGTATCTACTTTGATTACATATGCTAATACAGCAGTTTTGCATGTTTCTTCCATAAATACAAACAACACACAACTAAAACACTCAATGTCATTACAAATCCTAGCCTCACAATATTCAATGAGTTCTCATGATGACCTCACATTGCTAATTTTGCAACTCCAAAGCAAGGCTTACTCTTCAGGAACCAGAAAATACTTTGGTTCTGATCAGCTACTGACCCTTGAAAAAGCTGAAATAAGATTCATACTGAATTACTACTCAAATATCTGGATAGTACAGCAGCTCCACTACAGCCATTACTGAATGTATTAAAAAATGCTATTACTAGGGGCTCATTCACTGGTATACTACAACCAGTATATCATATATACACTGTTACAGCTCCCAACTCCATACATTTTGGACAGTCAATACTCTTCAGGAGAAGCAAACTGCATACCACTTCCACTCTCACTCATCCAATACATCTGCTTCTTCTCTCAAGTGAACCTTAGAACCCAATATTAAACATGCAATGAAAGATGTCTACAAATTTGATTCTTAAATGGGAATCTAACAAAAGATATGATTACACAGAATTTGTTTACTGAATGTTTTTTTTTTAACATTTCTGCTAAACTGTCAAATTTTACTGTTAGAAGAGTTTTTAACCCAAGGCAGTCCTTGTTTTGGTCATACTTAAAATCTTGATTCATTCCATATGCACATGCCTGTTGAATGTGTTTTCCATTCCACAAAACACAATTTAACAACCGCAACTTAGAGATCAGGGATTCATTTGTTTGCAAGGCATATTCTCTTTCAAAAAGTCAACTGATTACAGCCACTGATTATAAATATTGTATCAAAGAATTCTGGTAAAATTACAACACTATGCATCTAATAAAAATATCAAAGTCTTCTAAGAAGTTAAGCATATATGTCTTGTTATTGTTTAGAAAAAAATTGTGTTAAAATGTACTTAAGAAATTTCATAGAATAGAGATGAAAGAAATTCAGTCAGTAACAACCTTGTACAAATAGTGCAGAAACTGAGATTTGAGGAAGTTGACATAGTTGACATTCAGGATTTATTATTACAAGCTGATAATGAAACCCTCATCTATGAAAAGCTTAAGGAGTCAACAAAGTTTCATGTATCTTGTTGAGATTGTGAAGAAGAAAATGCTTCACAACTGATTTTAACAGCAGAGATCTTATCTAAAAGCCTTAGTGAAATAACTTGTGCTTTAGAGTAACTTACAGAAAATGATCCAAATTTTGAACAAAGCATGAAAGTTAAAACATCTGAAACGGCAGGAGAGAATGGGTAAAGAGAAAAATTAGAGTTTCATAGGTGAATAAGTCAACTATTGATGTTCTTTTTCATAAAAATAAAAATCTAACAGAAATAGTAGTACCATATGTTTTACTGTTTCATAATTTTTATAACTTACATAAAGTAAAGTAAGTATATATATATATATATCTTTGATTAAATTAGTAATAATTTTGTTCAAAGAAATGTGTGTTTGTGTGTGTGTATGTGTGTGTGTGTGTGTGTGTGTGTGCGTGCATGTGAGTGTGTGTAAGTGTAGGTCTACTGTATTTTAAATAAAAAAATTTCTAATAATTAAAAGAACTTATCTACTTAAAAATTATATTTGACTGTTTTACGTTCATCTGAAAATGAAGTTTCTGATAGTGAGATGAAAAAAAAATGGAACCTAGTTTTGTTAAGCAAGGTATTGGTGAGTGAGAGAGAGAGAGAGAGAGAGAGAGAGAGAGAGAGAGAGAGAGAGAGAGAGAGAGAGAGAGAGAGAGGGAGAAAGAGAGAGAGAGAGAGGGAGAGAGAGAGAGAGAGAGTGTGTGTGTGTGTGTGTGTGTGTGGTGTAAGAGAGAAGGAAGAAGAGAGAAGAAAAGAGTGGAACAGGAGAGAGAGGGAGAAAGAGATTTGTAGACATGCTAATTTCTAGTAACTTACTTGTTTAATAAGCATCTTTACATGATCAATATTGCCATAGGATGCTGCTCTGTGAAGTGCTGTTCTCTGAAGAAGAAAAAGCAGAAGAAAAAAAATAACAGAAACAATGAATTAAAAGAATATATATTCAGAGGCAGTATATATTTTCTTTACTGTATTGTAACACTTTTATATCAAAATGAATGAAATGAAAGTGGTAACCATTAACATTTTAATATCTCCGATCATCTTAGGTATATTTTAATAAAGCAACATAAGAACAAACAAATCTCTGAAATTACAATAAAGTGCATTTATGCTTTGATACATTGGCATTTAGCCACTTCCATTAATGGTATATAATATATAAACAATGTTGCCAACACTAATAAAGTGTGTTCTTATATAACAGTCTACATAATTGTAGAACCTGCAATTTTTTTTTTATTTTCAGTTTAACAAGGCAATAAATATTAATTTAATGAAAAAAATTATTGGTGGTTATTTTATGATAGAAATTTGTATATATTATCTCTGTACAAAGAATTTATGTTCTATTTCAACCAATATAGATATTTGATCTAGTTTGTTGATGGAGACTAGCAATAATATTATCACTTACTGGAACAAAACCAGAATTTATCAATCAATAACTTTAGTGTCGCTTAATTGGAATTCTCAGGGGAGCAACAGGCAATGTTCGTGAAGTAGAATTCTAACAAAAGGCAACAAGTCATTAAAAATTTATAAAAATTTACAATATTTAAAAAGAAGCAAATGAAAAAAATAACTGACAGAAAAAGATAACAGGCTTAGCAGTATTCCACTGATTGGATCATTTCAGTTATGCATTATGGATATTTGAGAAAGTTGACAAGTAATTGATCAGCTGCAGGAAATCAATATCTGAAGCAACAAATCAATTTAGGTAATTATTCACAGCTAATAACTTCAGTGTTAGAAATTAGGATAAGAAAAAAACATGAAGCAGTTTTTCTGTTCTTCAGTCCTGTCCTAATATTGAGTGACCTAAGCAGATTATATGTACACAAATATGTAATTCTTCGTAAAATGGTCAAAAAGCAGCAAAATTTGTTAACTTTCTAAGCATGTAAACATTTTTTTTTGTTTTGGTGAAAAATTTGTGAAATTAAAAATATATGAAAAATATAAAATAAACATGGCTTTCGCTGGTTCATTATCATCAATTATTACAGCACCAAATCACAAGTATGAGAAAAAACTTTTCAAAGGACTTCATCAAATTGATTGGGTTTACTCTCCTACATTTTTCATTCAATAACACACACAAAAAAAAGAAAAGCTTTTTGGCTATATTTTTCAAAGTATTCATTCTATAACAGCAGCTAATAACAAATTTACTATTAAAGGAAAAAAAAACAAAACAATTCTCTTCACTCCATGACTGCACCTTTTGGCCACAATCCAAAATGTATGTCAGCTAAATTATGTGCTTCTGTTGTTTCAAAACTCACCAATCCTAATACATTACTATTCTGTCAGTAATAGCTGTACTTGTTCTTGTTTCCAACAGCATGTTATTTCATATGAACTATAACACAATAAACAATATACACCACCCGACTTTTCAACAGCAACATTAGATGTAATTTAGATATGAATTTGCAGCTCATACAACAAAAGCCCATATTGTCTGGCAATATGTCATGCTTAATTTTTACAAGCATACAACTTATTTTTTCTTTCTTTTCTTTTACTTGCTGAGTCTGGAGGAAGGGGCAGTACCCATGATTTTTGCATGTCCTCCAGGATCAGTATGCCTGATGTCATTAATATTCCTTTTAAACTATTGCTTGTCAACAGCTACAGGGAAAAATATGAGCAAGAAGATACCAAAGGACCAATGCTCTGGTCAGAAAGGATTCAACATAGAAGTTACTGTGGACACAACAATGTTGACAAGAGGTGAAATGAAGAATGGGACAAGGAGTGCCTGAATGGTGGAAGTATGAATCCAACCAGCTCTGAGGAACAGAGGCCAATAGGGTTGTGATAGAAAAGGTAAAGGAGATAACATAACTGTGTGTCAGAAGCTGATGTGCGTCCATTAGTGGTTGGTCAAGATGTCTGCTTGCATAGCAGTAGTAATATCACAGATGAATGAGTAATATTCCATAGTGAAGCTTACATAATCCTTGTAGGGTGTCAAAAGCTGCTGGGAGCCAAAACATTTTCTGGTCCTGAAGAGAAGGCCAGTTTTTGGGATGTAGTCCTAATTATGGTAAGCAAATGCTTATGCCAGGAGAGAAATTCTTGGTGACAATGGGGCCTAGAATCTGAAGTGACCATGAGGACTCCAACTGAATGCTGCTAATGTTCAGTGGAGTTGTATGATATGACAGTATTTTCTTGATAGCAGTAATGTTTGAGCTTTTTTGTTGTGAAAAGAGAAGCAGTGTGGGCATGGCTCCACTGGAGGATGCTATCATGGTCTTCATTTATAGAGTCAATGCAGTTGTTGCATGTAGTGTGTCTAGATTGTAAATGGATGATGCATAGCTGGAAAAAGTTAGGAAGGAATGAAGAGCCATGTCATGTGTGTAAGAGTGGGCATTGCTGGAGTGGGAAGGGGGTCATTGGTGTATCAAGGGAAAAGTGTGGAGGAACAAAAACCAAAGCTTGAGGAGTTGACAGAGAGTAGAATAGAAAGACCTTCATCAACATATGCTACGATGACATGATTAGATAGAAAGCTACTAATCCAAGAGATGGGAGATGGGTGGATTCAGTAGATGAATAGTTTTCATAGCAGATTTGCACAAAAGATATAGTTGAAAGCTTTGCTGCTGTTTAGAGCAACAACATTGCTTTCATTGAACTTATCTAAAGTGAGAGTTCGTTGATGAGTGACTTATGAAAGTAGGTATCCAGTGAGTCTGGTTCTGTGGAAGCTATACTAGTGGTCATTGTGGAGAAAAAGAGATTAAAGGCATTGCAAAATGTTATAATTAATGGCTGTCCTCTAGCCTTAGCAATGTTAAAGGTGAAAGCATTAATAAAACCGTAGTTGGTAGGGTCAGAGAGACTTCCTTTGTATGGAATGGCACACACTAGGGTGTGCTTCCAAATGTCAAAATTATGTCCCTTACAGAGGGACTTGAACCTAAGACATTCAAATGAAAAGCCTAATGTTTTATTGACTGAGCTGTGCGGATGGACAAAACCAACTACTCTAGTTGACAGCATTAGAGGATATTATTCATCAATTCAGAATCAAATTCTCATTCTTTTAATCATTATTAGTCTGCGATTCATTAAGAAAGAACATTTAAGCCTTTAATCATTAACATTTATATATTAATACTAGCAGAGGCACCCGGCGTTGCCCGGGAATGAAATTGTTGCTTATATACTGGAAGAAAAAAAGCAAAATATATTGTATAGAAATTTGAGGACATTCTGTAGATGTACTCTCAGATAAATGATGGCTGGGCGTCTCTCATGAATGGGAAAATTGAAGATGCGCTAGAAAGCCTCATTGGTACTTGGAAACTTTTACGAAAATTAAAATGGGGATTAAATGAAAAAATGATTTACGTGAATATCCTCACAAGAGTAACTGAAATAATTGGCGATTGTGGACCCCCCCCCCCCCCCCGCACGCACGCACGCACGTATACACACACACACATACACACACAGAGTATCACACAGATGAAATGGACGTGTGTGTGTGTGTGAGACAGAGAGAGAGAGAGAGAGAATGATAGAGAGGTTTGTTGTCATGTATACGTACATGCATAAATATGCATACATCTTTGTATGTGTGTGTGTGTGTGCGTGTGTATGAGAGAGAGAGAGAGTAAATACTACATACACACTGCTCTCTCACTCTGTCTCACACACACACATGCACACATACATCTAAAAATGATGGATGCATATGACAACACACCTCTTGATTCACTCACACTCTGTTGGCGATCTTTCGATACCAATCCTCCTTTTTGCTTCAGCGTTTGTTTCCATCAATTTGGCAATTTCCGTAAGGGAAGAGGGAAAGGACGAAAGCGGGAAAGGACGTTAGTCAGCGACAGCACTGATCTGTTAGGTAGCAGACAGCAGGGTTAGGGTTAAGGGAGTGTGAGAGAGAAAGCGAGAGATAAGTGACATGTGTTTTTAAGGGAGTGTGAAAGAGATAGAGAGAGAAAGCAAGAGAAAGCGAGAGATAACTGGCATGTGTTACGTCAATACCAGAAGCTGGCATTGAGGAACCTTTTTAAAGAAGTGAATCATAAATATAAAGCAATATTTTTTATTTTTAATGTAAAAAATCAAATAAAGAGCCTAACATTTATCCAAGGTCAAATTATTCATGCATCACAAGTATGGAAGTAAATAGTGAAGCCGTTTTCACATGATAAGCGATTACACACACATCTCTGTTTTATATATAGTATAGATATCATCATTAAACTATGGTTTTTCCATTTATGTAACTGATATTACAACTGCTACTACCCATTTGAACATGCTTCCATCAATATTGAAATTGTTCTTTGTATCTGTTTTTTTCAACTCATACACTTTCTTAGGTCTGTTATAAAACATACACAAGCTTTTCTTTTCAAAACTGAAATATTCTTTTATTTACAAGTCAAACATTTCTATTAATTAATAACCTTATTTTAAATGGTTTTTGTATCTGGTTTGCATGACTCTTTATGTGAATTTGCATGCTGAAGCAAATTTTGTTGTGTCTAGGGAGAGTCATTATTGCCTATATAATTAACACATGCACTGGTTCAATTCCACTCCTTTATTATTAGCCAATTGGTTAAATATCCAATTAAATAATCGATCATTTAATTTGTTTTGTTTTTGTTTGTCAAAGCTCTTTCATTGCTACTTGTGACCCTTTCAATGACTATTGACTTAGTCCATTATAGAGGCTGTATTTGTCTGTTTGAGATCTTATTGTGTGTGTGCATACCAGCTTGTGCATGTGTTTGTGCATGTATGTATGTAGTCTGCATATTCATGTGTTTGTGTGCATGCTTGTGAATTTATTTGTGTATATATGTGTGTCAGTGTGTCATTGAAAAGGTTGCAAATAACAATGAAAGAGCTTTGACAAGCAAAACAAAAACTTAATACTTGCTTAGTTAGTTGGATGGGTGGAGGCGCAATGGCCCAGTGAGTGGACTCGTGGTCATAGGATCGCGGTTTCGATTCCCAAACTGGGCGTTGTGAGTGTTTATTGAGCGAAAACACCTAAAGCTCCACGAGGCTCTGGCAGGGGATGGTGGCGAACCCTGCTGTACTCTTCCACCACAACTTTCTCTCACTCTTACTTCCTGTTTCTGTTGTGCCTGTAATTCAAAGGGTCAGCCTTGTCACACTGTGTCACGCTGAATATCCCTGAGAACTACGTTAAGGGTACATGTGTCTGTGGAGTGCTCAGCCACTTGCACGTTAATTTCACGAGCAGGCTGTTCCGTTGATCGGATCAATTGGAACCCTCAACGTCATAAGTGATGGAGTGCCAACAACAACAGTTAGTTGGATCTTTAACCAATTGACTAATAACAAACGAGTGGAATTGAACCAGTGTGTGTGTGTTAATAATATTGGCATAATGACTCTCCCTAGACACAACAAAACTTATCTTAAATATGATATGGAAAGCAATAAAGATTCCAACACTTCCACCCAATTAGAGCTTACAGAGTTTACTTAATAAATAGCATTTTTATTTTTGGATGAATATCAAGGGTAGCCTCAGAAAATAAACAGACCTAACAGATTTATTTTTCATTATAACACCTTGAACATTTTGAAATAAATAATAAACAGTTGACTTTTGCCTCACACTTTATAATCCTCAGTGGAATATTTACTATGATACAACAAAGACGTGATGAGATATTCTGAAGGAACAGAACAATCAAAGTAGAGTTTAGACTTCTCAATAATACAAGGCAACACATTTCTAGATACAAAGCCTGACATTAGCTAATACCTTGTTATGATAAAATATATTTTTATTAAAATATGTATTTTGAGGAAAATGAATAAAATGCTCACTGAAGTTCAAATAAGCAATGTGAAAAATTCCCTTCTAGTTCAATTTTATTGCTTTATTTCTCAATATGCTCTGCTTGATATGTGCTGTTCTTTTCTATAAGTTGCCACACATGCAATAGTCTTACAAATAAATTACCATGTGAATGTGTATATAAGTATTGACAACTATATTGCCTTAACTCATAATTCAAATACATTTCAGTCAACGTAGTCAACAGTGAAAACACAAAGATCATAAGACAGATTTACACTCTGCTACACATTATCACTTAGCACCTTACAGCTAGACTTCATCTGCTACTTTATACTATAGTATTAAAAAGATTTAAACAACAGCTCAAAAGTCCACAACCGGACCCAAACTGAACTGAATAAAATGTAAATACTATGTTTGATTAAATTTGATACAAATCAACTATTATTAGTGTTATTTGATAAATGATACATGTAATTAGACAATATGAATATAGAAGCTTTAAAAAACTTTGTAGCCTTAGTGGAGATATAATTTATTAATAGCAATAGAATGCAGACATGCAGCACATTCATCTTTCAAAGTTTTCAATTCTCTCAACTTTACCTTGTATTTATCTTGATCATCTATTTCCCCAGGTGTCAATTGTTTTAGTAAAAGTGTCAGACTCTTTAAAGACTTGTGCCTGGTGCATAAATGCATCGCAGTTTGACCTTCATTGTCTTTCTCACGGCAGTTTGCATTTCTTGATAAGAGTAATTTCAATAGACGAAAATTACCCTAATAAAAATAAAAAAAGAAAAGAAAGCATTCATTTTTCTGAAATCTATCAATAGACAACAGTCAATACATTAACAGACAGACAGACAGACACACACACACACTAAATGAATCACATGAAATATTATAATATATTTACAATAACAATAATTAGGAGTTACAGCAAGCTGAATGGCAGACTGTCTACTGAAAGGTTAGTAGTTTGTAGACATGACTAAAACTACAAACTCTTATATTTTTATGACTGAAACATTTAACACTGAATAACCCAGTCTGTTTAGCTGCCAGTAGAAACCATAGTTAAGGTATAGCTCAATCCTATACAAGCATCAGAAGCACAGCCAAGTGAATGCTTCCAGAGTATATCACCTGATACCAGAAGACTATCTAGTCTATATTAAAACTTTTATTTACTTTTCAAAAACTTCATTTCACTAAATGATTAATTGAATACAATGAAACCTTATACAAAAGCTCATTTCTTGACCACTCAATCTTTATGTCTACAAATTTAACACATAAATACATCTGGTTTGTATTGCTATTCAAGATCACACAGTTAAATCATTTGAATTTTCAGACATTCTTTTCAGAATTTCTTCCGACATTCAACTTCGTTTCTTTGAATAGAAGTAGAAACTAAGAAGTGAGAACAACATCAATTTAGTTCTGCCTAAACAGTGACACATAAGAATAGAATATTCCAGTAACATTAAGATAACAGTAATTTGTTGCTTTCAGTGACTTTTCAATACTCAGAACAGTGGGAAGCCAAATACACCATCAGGTTTCATTTGTTTATTGTGCCTAGTTTGGCCCTCATTGTGATGGATTCAAATAATGTTGGAATCAAATCTTTCTTTAATGTAGCAGGAGTTGATAAAATAAGCGTCCATAATATTCTAGGGATCAATACATATCACTCTAAATAAAATTGGCCCTGTGCCTTGGACAGAGAAAATAAACATTTTCTAGTACAACAAGGAAATTGAAAAAAATGTTTGCTTATATTTTCTTTTCTTCCTGTTCATGAAAGCCAATCCAGCATGTAATACAGTGACATTAAACCAATAGCAATAATGATGATACTGATGATGATGATGTTGGTGATGCTGGTAACAATGATGATGATAATGGTGGTGGTGGTGGTGGTGCTGCTGCTGCTGCTGATAATTGTTAAAACTAATCTTTAATGTACCTGTAGAAATATGCCCTGGGTGGCAGTTTTAAAGATTTACATTTTGAAACAAAAAACAGTGAATCAACTCCACCTAATTAGCAAAGCACTGCATTCGATTCTATCTTGCAAATGAAATTCACCTCAACTGTTGTGTAAAATATATCAACAAATAAATTTCACAATGGACATGAATCAAATCTAAAATTAACAACTGTGAAATTGGCACTCAGCATGTGATCCTTAATACAAGATTGGCAAAACCAATAAAGGATATTGAATGGAAAATAAATTAATATAATGTTCAACAGTTATTAACTGTGTTTTAAATCAGTAGTCACACTTTGATCAATATACAATATATAACTCTAAAAAATATCATTTTCACCATTTTTCCCCTCTCTAATATTGACAACATCAAGGTTAGGTTGACAATGATGGTGGTGATGCTGATGATGATAATGGCAATGACAGTGGTGGGGAAGAGAATGACAAAGAGGTGGAGGGAGGTTGTGTCTGTACTGATGTGGTTGATAACAATAACTTTCTCTTTGACAACATAAAAATACCTATAAGTTTGTCTTTAAGATAAAACTAAGTTAGAAATTAAGTTGTGGAATGTGTTCTATAACAAACATCAAAGTTAATAATTGATTTCTTAATTCTTATATAAACTTTCCCTGATAACAGGTTTATTTATTTACTTTCATGAATCAAAGTGTGTATTTATATATAAACATTATACATACATACATACATACATATATAAATATAAAACCAGACAAAAAAAAGGCATTTTGCAACAAAAGCAAACACGAACGAATAAAGATATGTGAACAAAAATGTTAAGGAAAAGTATGACACATAAACATTGATGGAAATTGCTAAAATAATTAAAAAAACATACGGCATTAAGAAAAAAGAAAAAGTAAAATATGAAAAAATGTGAAGTTATATTGTAGAAAAGGGTAAGAAAGATATAAAACTGTATGCATGAAGCTTCATTTTGCCAGGTTTTATTAAAAAATGTATGGTAATGCAGTCAGAATGATTTCATTGACAGACACATACCAACCCCTAAAATGTTGGCTTTTTATTAAGCGCAAAAGAAATCAATATTTATTTATACATTTTCTTTGACAAGACAAGTGATGGTAACTAACCGAGTGACAATGTTCATTCTTGTGGATTAGACAATTAAAAGAATGAACATTTCGAACAAGTTTTTGCATCCTGACAGTCCCAGTGACAGATTTTCTTTGCACTATTGTGTATCAGTCAGTGTTGTTTATAAGGAGGAAACTCTTCAAGACTGGCAATCCGCCATGTTGCCACATAGCTGAAATTCTCAATGACAAAAAGTACAGACATGAAACTGTAATCTAAGCAAAGAAGTAGCAAGTTAGCTGTCTTATGGCCATTTTCATTCTCGTTTATTGTTGATGTCTGTGGAATAACTTAATGACTCTTTTGCTTTGCTTTATATCCAGTGTAATCTTATTGATATTTTACTGTTATATTTTATGTATGTTTTTGTTTTATTCTTCAATTAACTGAAGTTCATTCAACAAAACAAAAACCAGTCTGTAACCAAAAATCAAATATAATCACTCTAATTTGAAGAGACGAGTGCTGATGTCTTTCAATAAGAGGTGATTCAGTAAAAAGCAATAAGTGAGGGAAGTTAATGTACCATGAAGTGATAAGAAACAATGAGGGAACTTCTATGTGGTTGTTTCACTTGCTTGAAATAGCAGTCAAATCTTGCTCAAATTACACCTTATTTTAAAAACAGAAAAGATACTTTGTATAACATAGTCCTAGATCAGAGTCAGTATCAGTTCTTCCTCTTGAGCTCATTGGGCAGTAATGTTCTCTGTTCACTGCAGTTTTCTCTACATCTACCCATGCAATACTGGCCTTTCTCATGTTGATTACGAATGTTTTGTGCTATTATAGAATTTGGTCTTCCTCTCTTTCTTTTTCCCTCTGGTGTTATCCATTTGAAAGTTGTTTTAAAACAGTGTTAGATACCCTTTAAAAAATGGGATGGTCAAGACCGGTTTACCTCTGACCAGCAATCTGCTCAATGGCGAGCTTAACAGCGACAAGGGAAAAGACTCTTTTGTTGATATTTACAATAATTCAACATCTTTATACAAATAGAGAATCTGTGAGAATTTTAATTGAATCAGTGAGAGGCAGGGGCTCAGATCTTTGAGAAAGTCTCTATTGCTGTTGCTATTATTTCTATTATTCCATGTGAGGGCACATGGCTTAGTGGTTTGGGTGTTGCATTCACAATTGCAAGATCATGGTTTCAATTTCTAGACCAGGTGGTGCATTGTGTTCTTGAGCAAAACACTTTATCTCACATTGCTCTGTGATCACTTCAACACCTAATGTGTGGTTCATCATGCACCTGTTCAGGCAATGTCGATTTGATGGAGGGAATGACCTAATGTACAGCACATACATTTGATAACTATAGACGAATCATTTGTGTAGGTCATTCGGAAAAAGCTGAATGCTCATATGTTATCTTCAGTGGGAGAGTCCATCATTATTGTAATTATTATTGTTATTAGGTTGTTCAGAAAATAATGGCTGATTTCAGAAACATAATTTTATTCTGGAAAAATTAACAATAGAAATGTTTTGATTAGTCAAAGTATGAGCCGTGAACATCTATGCATCTCTGCCATCAATCAATGAGATTATTTATGCCTCATTGATAAAAACCTATTGGCTTTGATGCTAAGAAATCTTTGAAAGCTGATTCCACCTCTGGTTTGGACCTGAAAGTTTTATCCCTGAAAAACATGCTTAAATGCTTAAAAAAATGGTAGTCAATTGGGTGAAAGATCAGGAGAATATGGAAGATGTGGTATAGTCTCATATCTCAAGTCTGTGAGTTCCTGCAGCGTCATTCTTGCAACATGTGGCTTTGCATTATCGTGGAGCAGAATTGGGCTACGCCGATTCACCAATGCAGGTCTCATTTTTTGCAAGTGAGCATGCTTTTCAGTGAGTTGATTGCAGTAAACCTCTGCTGTAATGTTCTGATTCGTTTCCAGAAAGCTGTAATGGACAACACCAATTGCAGACAACCAGACAATCACCATAACCTTTTGCTAATGCAACTTTGGCTTTGGGAAATGTTTGGGGTATTCATCACAATCAAGCCATTGACCTGATCGTTTACGGTTATCATTAAGGACCCACTTTTTGTCACAAGTGACTATTCAGTGAAGAAAAGGATTATTGGTGTTTCGCAGAAAGAGCATCGAGCACACCTCAAAACGCTGAACATTTTGACTTTCATTGAGCTTATGCAGTACCCATTTATTGAGCTTTTTCACCTTACCAATCTTCTGCAGATTGTGTGAAACCATTGCAATACTGACACCAAGTGCCTGAGACATTTCTCTGACACTTTGACGTGGATTTTGTTCAACAATTGCTTTCAATTGTTCATTGTCAAGAC
Organism: Octopus bimaculoides; assembly: GCF_046866305.1. Lineage (NCBI taxonomy): Eukaryota > Metazoa > Mollusca > Cephalopoda > Octopoda > Octopodidae > Octopus > Octopus bimaculoides. The sequence continues at coordinate 156,590,887 of NC_142928.1, forward strand.
TGCATGACCGTCCTCTACCTTCTTCATCTTCAAGGCTCTCATCACCACTATGAAGTTTCTGAAACCACATTCATACTGTGTGATCACTTGTGGACCCCTCTCCCCATGCTCTGTTGATATTGGCAGCAGTTTTGTAGGCATTGTGCCCAAGCTTGAACTCATGCAAGAAAAATAAGCGAAGGTCCTTTTTTGTGATGTTCATAATTAAGGGTGCCTATGCTTCAAGAATGTTTTCTGCTTGAAATAAGTAAGAAATTATTAAAGAGCATACATCAATTATCAAGTATGTCGAAAGTCACCTAAAATATAATTAAAACACTATGATAAAATTGCGTTTCAAAACACAACACTTAGAGCGGCCATAATTTTCGGAACAACCTAATATTAAGGAAGAATTGTTAGCATGCTAGACAAAATGTTTAGTAGCTTTTCATCAGTCTATGTTCTAATTTCAAATTTCACTAAGGGTGACTTTGCCTTTCACCGAAAAAAAAAAGTACTACCCAATACTTCTGCTCACGATCAGAGATGCACATATCGTCAGCCACTAAGGGACATGCTCAACTGGTTAAGGTCAAACAACTGATAAGCACATCTGTGGTATTGAGCAGAATATTTGCTGTAGCCCTTCTTTTACACCAAGACAAAACATATACATGATAACACTTCCAATCAGTTAATATCAGAAGCCATGGGAGCCAGTGTTTGTACTGCATCAGGGCATTTATTATTATTATTATCATTATTAAGGCAGTAAGCTGGTGGAATTGTTAGCATGCCAGACAAAATGCTTAGCAGCATTTTGCCCATCTTTATGTTGATAGCTCAAACTTTGCCTTTCATCCTTTTGAGGTCAATAAAATAAGTACCAGTTGAGCACTGGGTCGATGAAATTAGCTAGACCCCTCCCCCAGAATTTCAGGCCTTATACTTATAATGGAAAGGATCATTATTGTTTTTGTTATTATTATTATTATTATTATTATTATTATTATTATTATTATTATTGCTTAATTTTTTTACCACTGTCACATTGTCAAAGATTGTATCTTTAGACTTGTATGTACCGTATTCCTGGCATTAATATCTACTATTTCTCTGTTCTAATCTCTGTTTAACAGCAGTTAAACCTAGCAGAGTGAAAAAACAGATTTCCTTTGATTTCAGTGTGAAAACATTGTATCAGAGAAATCTCAACTCTCTCCACCAACCAACTTCAGGTGTGTAAATATTTAGTAATGGAAATATATCAATGATTAAATTTGGAATTAAGCAATGATTAAACTGATAGTGATTGTTGTTGCTATCGTTGTATAGTCCTGATCGTCCTTCACTGAACCAATCTATGATCAAAGGCATTCCAGCTGTGATTGAGCTATATCTTTTTTTTTTTAAATGACTGGGTTTGATTTGAGAGAAATCTGACTAGTATTTCTAATAGATTGGGGAATGGTGCAAACCTCTTCATAAACTTATAATTAAGATCTAACTGATACATGTTTCTTCACTACGTATCAACTATAGATATTCTTTATTTGACCAAATTTTTCTTTGATTTTAGCATTGTCAAACAACTGACCTCTATAATACAACAGTCAAGGAAAGATCCAATAAAGGAGATTCAAAAAGATCACTTCACCTGCTACAAAATAGCATCCAAATACTTCACTCAAATCACACCTTAGTATGTTTATAAAAAAAGAAAAGACATATTGGATGATATTGTCTGAGATAAATTATGCATGAAAGAAAAAAAAAGACGATATGATCATAACAGGAATTGCTTTCTGGCAGCTCAATCAGGATTAATCAAGAACTAAACGATTGCATATGGTAGGTTCACAGGGACAATAAGTTCTAAGAATTTGTGCAAAATAGACTCTCTAATGTTCTTGACAAGTAGTTGATAGCCCCTATTATCTAGAGGACCCATTAATAGTGGGGATGCTGATCAGTAAACATATTATCAGAATAAGAGCTGATTGGAAAAAGTTCAGTGAAATGGTAACAAAGGTGCTTTTCCCCTTACAATGAAAGACAGGTAGGATGATGATTGTGTATGAAGCATAATGCTGCAAGGTATTGAGATGTGAGCCTTGAATGCAGGAGATTTGTGGAAACTAGAAAGAAATGAAGTGAGCATACTCTGTTGCATCAGTAGAACAAGTGTACATGAACAGTGCAGTCAGTACAAATCAGCTGAGAAATAATGAACACAAAAGAAATCAGCACACTCTGTAAAGTGGTTGGCATTGGGAATAATTAAGTTAAGCCTGACATTTCACTGGTACATAACTCTACTCACCTCAGAAGGACAAAGGCAAAATTAACCTTGGTGGAGTCAGGTTTGAACTTTAGCTCTTAACTAAAACTCACATAGCACTGTGTTCAATGCCGAAATGATTCTGCCAATTTATTGTTAAAAATTTACAAAAAACTAAAATCAATGCAAAATTCAATCTTATCAAAGATAATCTATATTTTATCTCAACAATTGTTCAATTCAGAATATTTCATCTACAAAAACTAGGTTAATCCAGTAGCCCCAGGGCTACAAGACATCAACCAGATGTTATAATGAGATAAATTTTAGCAATCATTTCCAAATAAAAAAATGTTAAATCTATCACAAAAAGAATAAACATTGTTTTCAGTTAACGTGGTGCCACAATCAATGAAGAAAACTCTACTTGGTTGTACAACATGCAAAACTTGATAGCCAAGTCTCCTTGAAATTATATTTAAAGAATGAGATCCTAAAAAGTAAGGTGAGATGGCCATAGCTGGAACACTTTTAGTGCAGACCTGCTTGATCAAGACTAACTTTGGCCTGAACACCTACAGGCCACAACTTGTGTGATTTGATCCTGGGTTAGTTAGCCTTTTACTGCTGTTGTCAATCTAAAAGTTACCAGAAGTTGTCAATATCTTGCTTATCTCCCAAACAATGGAGTAGTGTCATAAATCATATCCCAATGCTGGTTCTCCATATGATATGTGGAAAATTGATGTTTATAACAAATATAAATTGCTATATTTCAATGAATTTGATGTTATTATATATCTTCAAATAAACTGCAACCATAAATTGCATAATTTATATGACTGAATTTACTTTATGTTTAAGTCTTTAACCTACATATGAACCATTCTTAAGCCAAGAAGGGCTTCTGAGAGCTGGAGCTTATCACTGCTTCCAAGGTATGAGGTAGATGGGAAGTACATCTGTCTGTCTAATGTGGTTAATGTTCCCAGGAGTTTGGCACTTATTCCAGAAATGTAAGAGAAGTAAGACATCATCATCATTACCACCACCACCACCACCACCACCATCATCATCATCATCTTCCATGCCGGCAAGAGTTGGATGGTTTGGCAAGATCCAGCAAGCTACAAGGCCACATCAAGCTCCAATGTCAGCTTTGGCAAGGTACCTACAGCTGGGTACCCTTTACAGAGTGTACTGGCTGCTGTTTTCCGTGCCTCCAGCACTAGAGAAGTTGTTGTGTAAACTTGTAAGACAGTAAAAGGACAGCGGGGGTGGGGGTGGGACGACAAAAAAAGCTCTCACTACTAAGAAGGCAACATTTGAAGTGGAGGTTGGTGGTTATATGAAAGTCCTCCACTACTGCCTATTGAAAAGCTAAAGTATGATAGAGGGACGAGTAGAGCTATTTTTTTTTTTTGTTTTGAAACAAATTTTCAAGGAGAATGATTTAGTTGCAGCTTCTGCAGCCTATCAGAACATACAATCTATCTGCAGATAGATCAATACCTAATCATATTCATATCTAGCTATCTTTACACATACTTATATGTAGGTGCCTGTGTGTGTGTGTCGTGTGTGTGTCATGTGTGTGTGTGTGTGTCGTGTGTGTGTCATGTGTGTGTGTGTGTGTGTGTGCGCATGCATGTGCGTGTGTATGAGGTTGTCAGGCTACCCAGGGTTCCAGCCTAGGCTGAGCTGTTTATGATAGTCCTGAATAGCCAAGCCTGGGGTTAATCTCTGGGTAGGCTCTCAACTTTTCATATAATAAACATATCTATCCACTCTACCCAATGTATTGAGTTCTATATCACATGATCTGTGCATTACATAAAATATATTTTTAATATATTTTACAACATCCCTTACATTATGATATACACATGGACATAAATGTATGTATGTGTGTACATTTATATATAGAAAAAGAACAGATAAAAGAAGTGAGGTGAGAGAGTAAAATGTTCATTCCATTCGTTTACAGCTGTTTCAAAATCTTGTTAGTTATATAACATACATATTAATTGTACACATAAACACATAAGTATGTGAATGCCCCTATATACAAGGGTGCTGAGAAGGGAACTAATGAAATAATCATAATTATCCCTAGCAGTTGAAAATATTAACTCTACCACAGAGTAAGTTGACCCTATATATATATATATATGTACACACACATGTGCGCATGCATGTGTATGTGTGTGTGAATGTACAATTGACAATCATATTAACACATACTTATACACTCAGACATAGTAAAACCCTTGGAAGAAAATTCTGCTCTAGACAATATGTGTGAAAACAAATCATTGGGCTACAAATGATGTTGTTGGATCATAGGATACAACCGCCCACTCATAAATAGAAAATTTCAGGTTTTGTGCCTATAGAATCATCATCATCATCATCATTTGGTATCTGTTTCCATGCTGGCATGGGTTAGATGATTTGACTGGAAGCCAGAGAGCTGCACCAGGCTCCAGTCTGGTTTGTTTTGGTTTCTACGGCTGGATGTCCTTCCTTGTGCCAACCACTCCAAGAGTATAGTGGGTGCTTTCTATGTGCTACTGGCATGGGCACCTTTTACATGTCACTGGCAAAGGCGCCTAACAGAGTGACTCTAGGGCCAAGAGTTTTGTGAATTAGCACTTATCAAACTAGTGAATCCAGCTCCATAAGTGTCAACTCTTGGCTTTTGAGTCACTCTGTAACTTCTGCCTATTAACGATAAAGAAATTTATATTCTTTGAGTTTATATGCTTTGAGTTTTATCTTCTTGTTTGTATCATGAAATGTGTGTGTGTGTGTGTGTGTGTGTGTGTGTGTGTGTGTGTGTGTGCATGTATAAGCAATTGATAGTATGTGAAATGACTTACCTTATGCGCAGCTCCATGCAGAGCTGTACGGCCACCTTTATCTTTAATGTTAACATTGGAACCTGCCTTAAGCAAAAGTTTGGCACAATGAGGTCGATCTGCTAACACACAGTACATGAGTGGAGTGCGACCAAACTGATCAATACCATCAATAGGGAAAGTGTTCGCTGAAATTAAAATATGTAGGGTATTTAGAAAGACAGAAGACAAACATTGAGAAAGTTTAGTAATATGTGAAAATATGCATTTATGTTTGTGTAACATAGTAGCCATAACACCGTGTAGAATTTTCTCATTTTGAAGACGAAGAAAGTTTTAATATAAAATTTTCTTTTGACTATAAAGCTAAAACAAAGGGAAGGAATAAGACACAGAATAAGACATGGTGTAAAATTTTGTCTCTAACACCCTTGGAGTATTGTGAAGAAGCTTCATATTAATAAGACACAATGGCATCAATACAAAATATATAAAGAAAAACACAGTAAAAACACTATGACAAAAATGAATAATACCAACAACTGCACCACATGAAAACACATTAACAAATGCACATCTAATGTTTACGAATAAGATCCATTTAATAAAACTGAGCTTCAAAGAAAGCGTCAGAAATCTGGAACAGAATAATTTCCTTATAGTATTTTTTCTTTTTTGTGTGTGTGTGTGTGTGTGTGTGTGTGTGTGTGTGTGTGTGTGTGTGCGTGTGTGCGTGGATAAAAGTTAGAATTAAAATATTGCAGAAAAGAAAGAACACCCAGTCTAGATTATTGGACAGCTTGCAAAGAAAAGAGAAATATTTTATGCGTAAGAAACAAAAAGACGCCCAGGCTATCGTAAACAGATATATCTGAGTGGCTCTATGTTAAATATGTCAATTTACCACATAAAAAAATCTGAACAGTTGCAGATGGCTGAGTTGATAATATGTTTGTCTACAGACTGAAGTGCTGACAGTTAATTGTATAGGCAATGCCAATGTGATATACTTCTGATGTCCTCCTATCCAAGAAGAAGAAAGATATCTCTGACTATTAAATAGGTCTAAAAATTGTAACTAGCTTTCCAAGATGTCTCAGAAATGAATAAAAATGAAATAAGGCAAAAGAAAGTGAAGTAAAAGTGTAAGATCAATGCATTTACCTTTGAAAACTAGAATTTTTAAAGTACGTTTGCAAATAACAGTTAGTGCAAATAATATTTATTTTTTTCTATTTGAGACTATGTGAAACTTAAGAAGCCTTAACATTTTGCAAGCATAAAAGTTGAAATAATATTAAAATATGTGGATTATTAGAAGTTGAGTTTGCTACTAAGAATTAAAAAAAAAAAAAAAAAGACATGACAGAATCTTGTAAACAGCTCGATTTTGATATAGAAACTGTGGGTGGCTTGAATATTGGAACAGAAAAACTTCTAGGAATTCATATTTTTTTGCAATGTAAATAATTGTAAATATTCAGAATACATAAATAAATACATAAATAAATAAATAAATAAATATATGTATATATATATATATATATATATATATAAGTTCAAAAAAACAACAAAGTGAGGACGTGATACGGATAGTGTTATTGGACGCTCGGGAAAGGAAAGAGAGAGTGTATGACGTTTCGGGCGTAGCCCTTCGTTGGAAAGATGGAAAGTTCGGAGAATGAAAGAACGGAGAAAGAGGAAAATGGTACCGATGCCCACGAGGTTACATATATATATATGTAAAAGAATATTTTCTCATATGATCATTCCAAATATATAAAAGGGCAGGGGATTTCCTGAAAAATGAAAAATATCTTCATAAGTAATCAAAAGGTCTGTTACAGATTAAATAAGGTGTCCTTGATTTATGTATTGAATCAAAACTCCACTAAAAGATCAGGAATAAATTTTGTTTGCCAATAGAAATAAAGTTTGCCTTCTTAACTTCTATATTTGAATATGTTTTAATGTTCCTTCATACGATATTATTTATTGACTTGCATGTACCAAAAAATATTCACTGACATGTTAGCTGTTTGAAGAAAATCAATTGTTGCTTATTTTTCCACACAAACTCCAGAATTAAAAATAAAACCTGTTATAAATCAAATAAAAATAAAACGGTTATAAATCGAATATTAACAAATATTTCTTCTCCTTAGTAATAAAAAAAATAGTTATTGGTGGGTATCTAGGAAACATAGAAAATGCAAAAGATCTAAAGAGTAAAAATACACTATGAGCAACATGGGAAAATATTTAAAGATTTTTGACTATTAACCTAAAGTCAAGATTATTTAGGTTTTAATTTTATTAAGTATTTTATCAAAATGATTGCAAGAAAAATTAGTCATAATGAGTAAATGGAGACTATTGGTCCCCACCATCCATTAAAGATATGGTATCAAATTTCTTAATTTTGACAGTAGAAACATGGCTGATAAATGACAGAAGAGGATGGAGAAATTTGATCAATAAATAGGTTGTTCCTTGGGGTATTGGCTATAGAGTTAAAGACCTCATAATCTTATCATAAATCAATAAATATTAGTGCTATAAAATCCAAGAAAGATACCATGCATTCATTCTTGCATGTACACATGCACATACATGCAAGTGTGACTGCATGTTACACACAAATGAAACCTGAAATATGATCTACCTAAAAAGAAAAAAATATGTTAAATACATACAAGTTAAAAACATCCTTAAAAAAATTGACAAAGACAAGAATAAAATAATAACAAAGTGAAAGTTATGACTATTAAAAGGCCATGCTAACCTCTTAAAACATGAAGTCATTATTACAGTTTGCTTCACACAAAATATATATATATATAATAATACTCTCAAGAAACATTCTGCAGATGTTATCTAAATTTAAAAAATATATTTTCATGAGTTATTTTTTCAATTATTGAATATCATAACTGCCACCACTACCACCACAACCATCACTACACACATAACTGTTAAATGACATTTAGCTCATTCTCTGTTCACTTTCACTACTTACACGTTTTCCAGACATAAATAGCATCACATTGTTAACATGCTGGAAGCTCTTGGTAAACCACAGAGATGTGGTTGGCTTATAGTTTAGTGCCAGGTCATCCCTGATCAAATAAACCTATGATCAGAAGGTATTCCAGCTATGACCATCCCATCTTGTTTTTAATTCACATACTGTATATTTAGGATAATAATGGTCTTCCATTTTGAGATGATAGGGTATAATTTGAGATATGGCTTCTGTTTCTAGCAGGTTTGGAGACTGTAAGGGCTTTCTGATTAGCTTGTGTAGTGAAACATATCTATGAAAGAAAGGAGCAAGTACAACCATCTTCATAGTGGTCACAAACTAAACACATAAGGCGTGATTTAACATTACTGACAGTTATTAGTAATGCTTAATTTAAAGCACAAAATATGAAGAAATATATAAAATTACCTCAACTTTAGTACAATTAGTAATAATTACAAATAATCATTTTATGGAAGATTTAGCAGACCATGGCAGAATTTCACCTTAAGACTGCATGCTGATGACAGCTAGGTAATTATGAAATGTATAGTGAAGACCTATGTAGACTATTAACATGTACTAAAATTTGGCATTTTTAACTTTTGATACTTATGTAACTTGCCAAATTCAACCAGCCATCAGTATTTAGTAATTGTCACTGTTTAGTTCATATGTGCTCTGATCAAGCAGACCTATGGCCGAAAGCATTCTAGCTGTAACCATCTGTCTTCTCACATTATATTATCCAATGTGTTGGTTTTTTTGTTTTGAAAGATTGTAGAGCTATGATTCTCACTCATTTTTTGCCAATGGACTCCTTTGGTTCCTATTTTACTCTATTGGACCTTCATAGCCATTCAATGTATCCTATTGCATTTTTACAATTATATATTATTAGGAATTGTATAAAAAATTCAAATATTTAGTGTATTGTAGAAACATAAGCAATTTGTTGCACATCAATTTTAACAACAAAATCTTACATGGACCCCCAAGAATCATATGGACCCTAGTTAATAGCCACTGCAGTAGAATGTCATTTGCCTTTTATTGGCTTACTATGAGTATAGGATTTGGAACATGTAGTTGTTTATGGAGAAAGGAAATATTAGCAGGTCAACTAATTTTAATAGAAGTTAGCAATTTGGCTGTTAGCCAATTCACTAAATAAATAAATAATCATTGGTAAAGGTAACAGTTCTGTAATTTTCTTCCAGCATCTGAAAATCTTGCAATGAAATAATTTAATTAGTACATCAGTACTTATTAGATCATCTATGTAATGAAACAGTTTAGCCTACTACTTCAAATATGCTATCATAGCAGACACATCTATTCATATTGCCAACTGCAGCAGTGCATGTAGTACATTTAAGGAATTGATTCGTTATATTTATATAGCAAGAATAAATTTATGAGTAATTTTGGTATTACAAAGATTTTGTCTGGCATTTGTTTCTAGACCAATGAAAGAAAACCTGAAAAGTATACTATGAGAGAATATATTACTAGTTGGTAAAGATTTCTAGAGGATTCTAATGTACAGTTTCTACTGAAACACAAAATTAATGGTACCTTGCCAAAATTGATGGTTACAGTAAAGCTTAGCAATAATCAGGCAGCTGCTTACTGTTTGAAATATTGATATAAATCAACTTCATTATTCTATCTGTACAAAAAAGGAGAGAGAGGGAGAAAGAGAGGGAAGAGAAAACGATAGAAAGAGAGAGAGATGGGGTGAATGAATGAAAACTGGTGCAATAGAACTTACTGCATAGTCCTACAGTAAGAACAAACACAGATTTGATACCCAATTCAGATATTATCAACCATGATTAATCTTACACTTGTCAGTTGCTTAATAACCTTTGAACAATCACCAGTAAATAGAGATATCAAACAAATATTATAAAATTGCTTAGTATGAATATTCAAAAATAATATGAAATTTTATCATAAAGAATATTTTTGAAATGTCAAATCTTTTCAAAACACAGTAGTCCTAAACAGGTAATAATAAATAGCAATAATTTTATACAGCCAAATTAACAAACATTTCAGTTATTTCAAAGATTGGGGAAATTTGGGGAAAATCTCCATTTTGATGATCATTCTAACCATTTTACAAGTGTACAGGGGTTGGACAAAATAATGGAAACACCAAGCATCATAACATCATAATTTTGAAATATCTATAAAACCATCAAATGCTTGTTTATTTTTATGATTTTTAATTTATTATTAGTGTTGCTTAATATGTTTTGCTAAAATTTCAGACATCATCAGAAAAAGGTAATTGAAATTCATTAAAATGACAGATCTATTGGGCTTTCAAAGAGGTCAAATTGTTAGTACTTGTATGGCAGGCACTAGCATAATGAAGACATCCAAAATGTTTGGTGTATCAAGAAGTACTGTCTCGAAAGTAATGACAGCTTTTGAGAAAGAGGGAAAAACCTCCTCGTTGAAACAAAACTCCGAATTGTTACGCGAATTGTTAGAAAGGATCACAAAAGTACAGCTTCCAAAATTACTGCAGAAATTAATGACCACCTCAAGAACCCAGTTTCCACAAAAAGTGTTCACCAGGAGCTGTATAAAGCCGGATTTCATGGGAGGGCTGCAATCAGAAAACCACTACTTTCAAAAACAAACATTGCAAAGCATTTAGAGTGGAATAAAAACCTACAGAATTGATCCCTAGAGCAGTGGAAGAATGTTATTTTCTCGGATGAGTCATCCTTTACCTTATTTCTGACCACTGGCCAAGTATATGTGTGGAGTCAGCCAAAAGAAGCATTTGACCCGGACTGCCTTCTTCCAACTGTTAAACATGGAGGCGGATCTGTGATTATCTGGGGGGGTTATATCTTGGAAATCAACCGGCCCAATAGTTTCCCTTCATGGCAGAATTAATAGTCAAGATCATTTAAGCATTTTATCTGATCAAATTCATCCCATGGTTGCGGAACTGTTTCCATAGGGAAATGCAATCTTTCAAGATGATAATGCACCAATTCACAGAGCTAAAGTTGTTACTGAATGGCATGAGGAACATTCTAGTGAAGTTGAACATCTTATCTGGCCATCACAGTCCGCAGATCTCAATATCATTGAACATTTATGGTGCATTTTAGAAAAACAAGTAAGGAGTCAATATCTTCCACCATCATCACTACAAGAACTGTTTCCTTTGGAAACAATTCAAACTTTGTATGAGTCCATACCTCATAGAATTCAAGCTGTAATTACTGCCAACGGTGGTCCTACCCCATATTAAAATAAATTTGTTTGAAGTTTTAAGGTGTTTCCATTATTTTGTCCAACCCCTGTATGTCTGCAATGCATGCAGGACAACAATAGATGATTCTTCACATTCGTCTCTTGATTTTCATCTGTAATTTGAATGCATCACAACCAAAGTTGTGTTATATAGTAGACATTATGATTGGCTGTTATTGATTAATAAATGAACTAAGCCCAAGTTTAAAATATTTAACTCTGTATTTTGCAAGACATGAACTAAATCACATTGCAGTATTATCAACCAAAAATATTTTGTACTTCAAAATTGTTTTGTTAAAAACAGAAATAATGATAAGTTCTATTTCTCTCATGTAACATCATTGAAAATACTGCCATGGAATCTCTCATGTAACATCATTGAAAATACTCCCATGAAATCTGCTAAGTAATTCAAGTCAAACTATCTCACACTATTATGTCTTACATTAAGTTTAATTAATGATAGCAAGCACTAAAAAGCAATCATGTAAGTTTGAAAGGACCTGTAGCATAGGACTTTAGGGAAATTCCTCTCTTTCTGTTATATATACGTAATTACGGACGTAGTAGATAACAGCTAGCCTTCGGCCACCCTTTTGGACCCTGTTGTATCCACTACTCTGATTGGTTGGTATTGATGCAATTTGTTTCTTGCTCTATTGCGCACCAAGATGCAACCCAACCAATCACAGCCTTCAGAAAAGGTCACGTGAGACAGTCTCTTCTCTAGGTCTTTTGGTTTTGAGGTCTAGCCACTGACCACAGGGCACACAGCCAGTTCCAGCGATGACACAACAGCAGCCACATGGAGACTCATCAACACTTCATCCACGCAGCATTTGTCCTAACATTAACATCATCTCTCTACGTACACACCAACCAGCAACACTCGCACAGGCTCTATCTCAACACTGTTTGTGAATTACTTCACCATGGTTAACAGCAAATACGACCTGCGACAACCTTCTGTAACAAGAGACTGGCTCTGCATCGTAGCCACAACTTCTTATATGACCGTACCTCAACCGGCTCTGCATTGCAGCTACAACTTCTTGATACAGCATCTCAATTATTGTGTACATTGACTACGAACTGGTATTTATCATCCTTGTGTCTGAACATTCTTCTAACGTCATATTGTAGACTCTTTCAATGCTCTGTACTTATCGCACACGCATACATCCATGTTTGTGCACAAACACATTGTATACATGACGGCCTATCTATTATTATGTTCATATGACGCACACACAGACACACATGTTAACCTATCAATAAAATCTTCTCTTAAACATTCTACCCCAGTTGTGCCTCTCTTTTCCTTCTGGTACTTATGCTCATTTATCCTTTATCATATTTATTGTATTGACCGTGCGACATACTAAAAGAGCCATTCTCGTCACCTCTCCTTCACACGGTCGTTTACAGACCCTTTAGTCTTGCTGAAGACAAGATACCTCTCAAGTACAAGTTTCACAACAAAAAAACCCCCAAAACCCATTATGCAAAGTGATTGGTATTAGGCTAGGTATCCAACCATAGAAACCAAGCTAAAAATTAAACGTTTGTGAGATGAGGTTTTCTGACTATAAGCTAACACCAACTATGGAGACCTGTCTTGCCCAAGATAGCATGGAAAGTAGACCTAAAACGATGGTGGTGGTAGTGGTGGTGATGGTAATGAATATGATGATGATGGTGTCACAATATAAGCATAAAATAAGAATGAAATATGATTGAATTTGAGCAACTGTTAAAAGTTCACCACACAAGCTGTAAGATTTTAATCAAAATTAAAGATTAAAACACGGTGCTTGAAAATTTAATCAGTGTGTCAGTCATTGAGCAACACAGTTTAGCTATATCTTTATCTTTCACATACAAATGGTTCAATAAAACTGGCATCAATATTGATGTTTCTCGAAAGCATTGTATTAGGCCTTACAATAGATGAATAAATAATACAAGTGACTCGAGTACTATTAAGACATCTTACAACATCGATTGCTTGTAGCAGGCATCTACTATCAATCCTTTAGGAGGTTAAAGGTTTGTTCATTGATCTAGAAAGCATTCACGAAAGAATGCTACAGCCTCTGAAACAGAAGAAATATATTCTTTGTTGCAGTAAGGATGTATTGGCCCAAAACAAATTTTTTAGTAACTGCAGATGCAGCTTACAGGGGAAGAAAAAAAAAATTGCCAGTTGGTAAATTGAGCAAATTTCAAGAATGCTAGCCATTTGGAGAGGTAGATGCATGTATTAGTAACAAATACATGCAACAAAGCATTAGAATACAATTATGTGCTTCCATATTGAATTCAATGTGATTTTTCTGGCTGTTCTGGCATCTAAACTAGCCAAACTTCATCATTTATTACAAGTAGCCAAATGGATTTTTCTAAATAGTTATAAATGGTATTAAAAATGAATAGAATAAGTCATAATAGCAAATGAATACTAAATTCTTCTAAAATAAAATAATGGGACTAACATAAAACCTGGAATATATTTTATTTCGGATTATTTCTATATGCATACAAAGCAACAGAATGCACTCAACTAAACACATTACAAAATTCAGTTTTATCATTGTTTGTTTTGAGTTCAAATTCTGTCAGAGTTAACTTAGCAATTCATCTCCCTATTGTTGAAATATTAAGTAAGTGTAATATAATTGGACTGATACAGTTGTCTATAACCTTTACATCAGAAATTGGCTTTGCACTTTATCAAAGAAAAGTCATTATTTATTTGACCCTGTTATTATTCAATACACATTGCATCAATGGTTTAGCAGTTAAGCATAGATTTATAATTAAGTTAGAGTTATGGAGTCTCTATGTACACTTGTAGTCAATTTCAAAACTGTATTTTCAATTTTTTCTAACACATTTATTAATTTTTGGAGAGTATAAATAATATCAATGTGAAATTACAATGTGAAATAGCATACCATAAAAAATAAATTAAACAAAATACATACCATAAAAATGAGTTGACAAACAAATTAAATAGTAGTAGTAGTAGTAGTAGTAGTTGTTGTTGTTGTGATTAATGCAGAAGAGAAATAAATGCATTGTAGTAAAAGGTGAGTTATAGTTATCATGTGCACAATACATTTAACTACATCATATATTTACCCCTCTATCTCTAATACAGTACAGGCTTCCCTACTTTCTCTAAGAATGCTTAAGTTTGGAAACATGTTCCTTTCTATCCTGTTTTAAGATATTATATTTTGTTGACATGTAGGCACTAGGTCAGTTCTGATAAAGCAGATCCACAGCACATGAATAGTTGATTCAACAATTAGATGTGATACCTATATCAATATACTATTCCCCTAACATAGTATAGGACTATATTCATATTGTGCCCACTGACATGATGTGATTTATCATCGTGGTGTAAAGTGTGAAAGTCTGAGTATGCTTCACTTTTCCCATTATCCACACTGTTTTTGCATACCTGCATATTCTGGTGGCAGTTACAATGGAAGCAGACAAGATAAACTCGGTCTGAACGCAACAACTGGTGTTTCTGTTGTTCTTATCATGGATGTTGTGCATTTCTTTTAGTGCTAAATATGGTGACAGACACTTCTAATTTTTGTTTGTATCAACTGAGCAGGAGGAATATCATTGTCGTTTAACGTCCACTTTCCGTGCTGGCATGGGTTGGACGGTTTAACTGAGGACTGGTGAGCCAGAAGGCTGCACCAGGCTCAATCTGATCTGGCAAAGTTTCTACAGCTGGATGCTCTTCCTAACGCCAACCATTCTGAGAGTGTAGTGGGTGCTTTTACATGCCACTGGCACGAGGGCCAATGCTACTGTAGTGTTCTGGGATATTGTAGTGTTTGAGTGTTTGGGGGTGATTGTACAGGCAGTGGTAACTTCTGTGTGAGTTGGAATTTATTGCATCAACAGGCTGTAACTCTCACATGTTTACATGGTTTTACAGTTTCAGTTTGTTTTGTGTGCATGTGTGTGTGTGTGTGTGTGTGTGTGTGTGTGTGTGTGTGTGTGTAATTCATTTGTGTATCTTCTTATGCAACCTGGGGGAGATTTGAAGAACAAAGAAATTTGTTAGAAGCAATGATAGTTACCAAACTGGTGCCTGTGAGGTCTCCAAGTATTTTTGAGCATCATCATGCTGGTTTTACTCATGAACATGTATATAATTTGTGGTATTGTATCTTCTGTGTGTGCATGATGCTATATTGCTAAATGTGATGCTTGGTTTTATTTGATGTTGCTGGTATGAGGGTAGCTGCTGTTATAGTTTGTCTGAAATGAAATTTCTATATTGCTATGCAGTTGGTGTAGAGTTGAAGTAATGTTACTGTGTCAGGGGAATAGTAGGAAGATATAACTGTAAGGTCATCTGTAGTTGAAACCATGTGTAGGTTTTGTGAAGATATATGCAACAAAAGCATGAATCAGTGAACAAAAGCCAGTAAGATGATGTAACAAATGAAATATGAACCATATCAGGCTATGGATGACTTAGTCTTTCCTCTCAGAAATACTTTTAAATAATCTTTTTTTCTGAATTAGTAGGAGAGATTTTCAAAGATAGAATAATTTAAAATGTTGACATACAATTTGGCTCATGTTGAATTTCCAGATAGCATACTTCAAAATATTTTGAAGTGCACCATCTAAGAAATCAAAGATTTCCCTGGGATGTAGTTTGCTAGGCAACATTTTGTGTTGTCATTTACCCAGAATAGACTGTGACTGATCAGACCCAAAACATTCTAACAACAATTAACCTATTTTTTTGCAGGCATAATGTAACTATGAATGCATTATCCAATGTCTGTCTGTCTGTCTGTCTGTCTGTCTCTCTCTCTCTTCACAAAGGTAGTAGGTTATTTAAAGAGATTTGAATGCTATTTCTAACAGGTTGAATGCTTGTGTAGAAGCCCATTCATTGACTCCCATGTGTTTTGTGGTGCTAGAATCTATAGTTGCTTAACCTGTGGAGATTCCATCACTAACTCTCAAACCACACCTTATCGCTTTAAAAAAAAATAACACTGGGTAATTCAATACTTGATACATTTACATGAAAGTAAAAAGAAAAGATGGGATGGTCCTAGTTGGAATATAAGTCAAACAATGATATACTTTAGTTTAAAGCAATGATGAAAGGTTGGTCACACCTTCCTTTCTTTCTCATTAACAGGTATTTTTCTTTTCTTCTTCTTTGAATAGCTTTCTTTCTCTCTCTCTCTCTCTCTCTCTCTCTCTCTTTCTCTTTCTTTCTTTCACAAGCTTACTTAGTTTGATGTCTAATGAACATGCAGAAGCATCACACAACTGGTTTTACAATATATATATATGTATATTTTCCAGTATGATAAAAGAAGGTGATGGGGAGATATAATAAATCTGGCTGTATGTCAACATTTTGAATTATTGTATATTTGAAAATTTCTACCACTAATTGAGAAAAAATTTGTTTAAAAGTTATTTAAGACAGTAAAGACTAAGTAATCACCCAT
Organism: Octopus bimaculoides; assembly: GCF_046866305.1. Lineage (NCBI taxonomy): Eukaryota > Metazoa > Mollusca > Cephalopoda > Octopoda > Octopodidae > Octopus > Octopus bimaculoides. The sequence goes on from NC_142928.1 coordinate 156,607,840, forward strand.
AGCCTGGTTTGATTACTGTTACATTTGGCTTGTTAAATGCTTGTAATTGGAAGAACATGCCTGGAAGTTCTAGTTCAACTAATTACGTGGTTCTTTCTCTGAAGTTATATTGGTCAAAGTTTGAAAATAATGATAAAATTTCAACAGCGGCATTTACTTCTTCCTCAAGAATGAAATTACATATTTGTATGACAGAGGTATGACCACTTAAACTGTGCATAAGTATTTTACTAATATTTATGTGAGATGGATAAAATCGAAATTTGAAGGGCAAAGTCAACATTGTTTGGTCTTGTGTGACTGAAATCTACACAGTTGCTCAACCTGTGGAGATTCCAACATCACTAGCCCTCAAATCACACCTTATCATTTTAAAAAAGAATCACACTGGGTAATTCAATACTTGAGACATTTACATGAAAGAAAATTTTCAAAGAAACAGGTATAACTAAATTATTTTTAATTTGTAAAGTATGATTTCTGCTAACTTAATCTAGTCTATAATACTGTGTAATACTGTCTGCTAGCATTAACTCTTCTCTTACCATATTTCTGCTGAAATACACTGCCTTTGAAATGAAGAACTTAGTAAGATATCTGTCATTATTAAGCTGGTATTTAAGGCAGTGAGCTGGAAAATCATTACCGCATCTAACAAAAGTGCTTAGTGGCATTGCACCTGTCTTTAAGTTCTGAGTTCAAATGCTTCTGGGGTTGACTTTGCCTTTCATCCTTTCAGGGTTGATAAAATAAGTACAAGTTGAGCAGTAAGATCAATGTAATCAACTTAGTTCCTCCCCGAAATTGCCAGCCTTGTACCAAAATTTGAAATCATTATTAAGCTGACATTTAGAACATAAACTAATGCAGTATTTTGGTTTGATTGAGTTCAGGGATATTATAGAATGAAGGACAGACTCAGGCAAGCTGGAATTGAAATGATAACCAGAAATACATACATTTTGCTGGAAGGGAGTGTAACTGATTTAATCAATTCTAACACTTGACTGGTACTTTATTTTATTGATCCTAGAGAATTGAAAAGTAATTTGAACTCAGAATGTAAAGAACCATTACTAAAGATTGTAAGACAGTTCGACTGGCACTCTATTACCCTAACCCTATCAATAATGTTAATTGACTAATATCAATGATCCCATAAAATAAGAAGATAAGCACACGTTTGGCCATGTGACTGAAACTTGCATCCCAACCACATGGTTTCAAGATCAGTTTTACAGTTTGGCACCTTTGTGTGTGTATGTGTGTGTGTGTCTCCCTCCTTGTTTTGACACAACACGATAGTTGTAAATGAGCATCACTATCATACAATTGGTGTCTCTCAATTCCTATTTTTCATGAAAACATGTCCAGCCATAGGAAAATATTACCTTGCTTGGAAACAGTTAAGGGTTGGTGGCAGGAAGGGCATTTGGCAGTAGAAAATTTGCCTCAACGAATTCCACATGCATACATGAAAAATTGGATACAAGAATTAAAATGTAATGTGCACCAGTTCTTTTATTCTTGAACTGGGGCACTGACTTTGAAAGGATTTGAGCATTCATCTCAATCCTAACATTTATTCTGGTACATTATCAACACTTTAAGAGATGGAATACAACACAGACCTTGGTGTAAAGGACAATAAGATGGTTGGACCTAATAACTACATAGTGTTTTTATTACAAACATATTTCTCTCTCCCTCTCTCTCTTGCACACACACACACACACACACACACACACACACACACACACACACACACACACACACACACACACACACACACACACACACACACACACACACACACACACACACACACACACACACACACACACACACACACACACACACACACACACACACACACACACACACAGAGGATGAGCTCTCACATGATTTCCATCTGCAAAATTTCAATCATAAGGTATTGATCAACCTGAAGCTACTGAAGATAGCTTTGATAGAAAGTGCCCTGCGGTGTGTTTGGACTAAGCACCACTAGTTTGTGAAACAAACTTCTTTTTAACCACCCAGTGTACTTGTGCCCAATGAAGATGTATTCAATACAGAGTTATGCACTACCTAAACTTCAATATGTTAAGCTTCTCCATGGTCCTTTTCACATTATTCATTATTTAATTCAGTGTTTTTTTCAGTCAGAGTGATTGCAGTTTCTTGAGATGCTATTCACAGCATTAGGGAGTGTCACTAATTCAATATATGGTTTAGAACATTGATTAAATAAATAATGAGGCTGCAATAAAGAACTAACGAGGACTGTCATAGATTACAGTGTATGATATAATACAGATGTCATTGAAAGAAAAACTGTTTTAGACTAACTATTAGCTTTAAATTTGTATAGATTTATTTTCCAATGAAACTGTTGGACCTGAATGTATTGATTCTAATAACTTGCCAAGCATTGTAAGTAAAATCTAAATAACAAAATGGAAATATTACATTTTAAAATATCTGCGTACATTATTACTAAGTGGCATAATTGAAATTAACTTCAACTACAGAAACTATACAGCTGACTTGAAATTGAATTATAATACTGCAGAATATAATACAAGGAAAATATCTTTAATAGCACCGCCACATGATTCAGTATCATAAAAGAACTTGAGATGAAAAAATACATAACACACACACATATATGTTATATATATATATATATATATATATATATATATATATATATGTGTGTGTTTTCTATTCAAATCCATTAAGCCTTTCAGGAGTGGCATGCAACATGAACTAAACTCTATAGACAATTGAAATACTGTGTAATGCATCATTGCATTATACATTTAATTAACATTCAGTCAACCTAGATTTGTCTCTTTGCAAGTCTTCTCATAACATATCAGTAGTATAATTGAACGAAAACGCTAAAACATTTTTTTAATTAAAAATTTTACACACACACACAGACAATATGTGTATGTACATATAAATACATATATATATATATATATACATACACACACATGTATACATATATGTGTGTATGAGCGTGTATATGTCTGTGAGTGTCAGAGCATGTGTGCATGTGTGTGTATGTATGGTGGTGGTGGTGTATGTGTTTTTGTGTCTGTGTATATAACCATATATCATCCACATGTAATCCAGACACTGCACACCAAACTCACACTGATTCTATGAATAGAGACCTCGAAAGCATCTTCCAATCAGGCTATGCTCATCTTGTTTCTTTCAATAGCAAGAAAACACAAACGCACTTCCAGTTAAGCAGGAGCAGTATGAAATTATTTGCTTTAATTGTTGGGTTACAGTATATTGGGGATTTCTCCTAGTGAAAGCATATTCTTAACATAACAAGGTCAGTATCCCAGAGACTTCCTTCTCTTCATGGTCAGAAGATGCTTCAGCCTTCAATAATTGACATTTTAGAGAAATTAGGTGTGCCCTCAATGGAATACTCCTCCTGTATCTTGGATGCTGCTGCTGCTGCTCACAGTCATGAACATGGATCATATCCAGAAAAGGGCCAGCCAACTGACAGATATAAAATTAAAGACATGCTCTAGCTTCAGGCCCACAGGATCATATCTTCTCTATTGGGCTTTTCTACTACTACTACTACTACTATAATAGCCTCTGTATTTCAAAGTTGGATAGTCACACCCCATTACCACTCAGATATTCATGAACCACACATCTCTTGTCCTCTCATCAACCTTGTTGAGTCCAACCTCCTATATCATACTCTAACCACTACACTCACTCCTTCAATTCCCAGATAATTAGTGCTCTAGATTTCCCTCCCTACTTATGCCTTTCCTAGAGATGCTGACTTGCAATGGTTCAAAAGGACAATAACAGCATTGGTCCCATTAGCCTCAAAGGGTCTGCAAAACCATGAAGGCTGCCCCTTTCCCCAGATGTAGCAAGTGTATGCATGTGTGTGTGTGTCTGATTGTGTGTGTGTGCATGTGTGAGTTTTCCTTTGTGATTGTCCCACCACCATCACTGGACAACTGCTGTTAGTTTGTTTATGTCCCCTAAATATATATGCATATGTATATATGTAGGTGAGTGAGTTTATAGGCCCTTTTCAGCCAATTTACTCATCTGTTTCACACATGAGTGCTTAGTTAGGAAAATCTCAGCACTCATCAAATAAGGTGGTAGAAAAAATATCGTGCAGGCTCTTTGGCACTGAAGATTAGAAAGTGTTACATCTGGTTTGTCATCATCATCATCATCAACATTTAATGTCTGCTTTCCATGCTGGCACAGGTTGGATGGTGTGCCAGCAAACCAGCAAGCTGCAAGCCTGCATCAAACTCCAATATCATCTTTGTCATGGTTTCAATGGCTGGATGTCCCTAATATCAATCACTTTACAGGGTGTACTCGGTACTTTTTATGTGTCACCAGCACTGGTGAGATTTCCATGAAAACTTACAAGACATAAAAGAACGTTTATGTTCTTGATGCAGTCAACCAGTATCTAAGGACATATCTGTGTTCATGAGGACAGGTTCAGAAAATTTCATTTTCCTTTCTGGGATTTTTCCCATAGTACACCAGGTTGTGTCACAAGTTTTTAAAACATTTTTACTGATGATTTTTGGCAACTTATATCTTGATGTTATATCATTAACTTGATACAACTTGTTGCCTGATTATTGCTGAACTGTTTATCTTTTATTTTCGTATATAACATACAAACATTAGATTTTTTCATATATAACAAACAAACATTATTTTTTTTACAGCTTTTATAATGAGTAGTGAAAAAATTGCAACTAGAGCGATTTTATGCTACCTGTGGAAGAAAAAGAAAAGCCTGAGTGCAAGGGCAGTATCAAAAGAAATTAATGATGTGGAAGGCCCAGGAACTGTCAATGAACATGTGGCACAAAACTGGTTCAAATGTTTCAAAGAAAGTGACACCAGCCTTGAAGACAAACCAAGATCAGACCTTCTGTTGTGTAAGATGAGGCTTTACTTGAAATGGTTGAACAACAGTCAAGCACAAGCACTCATACATTGTCAGCAGGACTTGGCCCTCCATGAAGCAACATCAGTTGACACCTCCATAAGCTAAGCCTTGTGAACAGACGCTGTCGAGAAGCTCCTCATGAACTGACCAATGACCAGGCTCATGTGAACATTTGCAAACAATGGCTGGCAAATCCTCAAGATGCCTGTTTTTGTCATCAAATTGTAACTGAAGATGAAAAATGGATCTATTTTCATAATCCTAATGAGGGAAATCAGTGACTTCATTCTGGTCAAGCTTCAGAACCTATCATCTATCAAAGGCAGTTTGAACAAAAGGTCATGTTGTGTGTTTGGTGGAATTTTGAGGAGATGTTGCACTTTGAGCTTGTCCCATATGGTCATGTGAATGCTAACCTTTATGCTCAACAACTGCAGTGAGTATCTGATTCTTTGAAAGCCTGCTACCTGTCACTGATCAATTGAAGATGTGCACTCCTACAGCATGACAATTCCCCAGCACACACTGCCAATGTGACAAAGTGCAAACTTGAAGAACATGACAGGCTGGAAGTGCTGCTTCACCCTACCTACAGTCCAGACCTTGCACCATCAAATTACCACCTTTTCTGTGACATGACTCATTTCCTGCATGGCTGGAGGTTCAGCAATGTGAATGAGGTTGAAGATGGGTGCAGGAAGTTTTTTGCCTTTAAACTAGCCAAATGGTATAAGCATGGAATTGAGCTTCTGGTACAATGTTGGCAACAGACAATAGAATATGATGATATATATTTTAAAGAGCAAATGCTTTTCCTATGTAATTTGTTTGAACTATTAATTTTAATTAAAGCTTGAAATATGAGAAAACTTTCGGCTCAACTTGGTATTTTGTTCCAGATTTTTTGCAACTGCAAATCAGACGCAACACTTCCAAACCTTCACTGTCAAAGTGCCTGCGCTATACTTTTTCTACCAGTTACTCTAATGAGTGCAGAGGTTGGTTTTCCCAAACTCTTGTGTATGAAACTGATTGGTAAAAATGGCTGAAATTGGTCTATAATATTGTTTTGTATAAATAATTAATATACTCAGTCTATTGACAAATATATACTGACAAATTTCTTCTGACTCATAGATTCTTAGAGGAATGAATGTATATATATATATATATATATGTATATATACATATATATATATATATATATATATATATATATATATATATATATATATATATATATATATAGAGAGAGAGAGAGAGAGAGAGAGAGAGAGAGAGAGAGAGAGAGAGAGAGAGAGAGAGAGAGAGAGAGAGAGACATACAGATACATACACACACACATTATATTATCATCATCATTATTTTAAGATCTACATTTCAATGCCTGTATGGGTCAGACAAAATTTGTCAAGGTAGATTTTCTATGCCTGGATGCACTGTTTTTCCAAGCAGTGTAATATTTCCATTAGTTCAAAGTTTAGGTGTATTTTTAATAGAAGATTGCAGGCGAATGGAACTACTAATATGTCTGATGTTTGTTTTACAGTGATGCCAAGACAAGGAGACACAAACATACACACAAATACGAGTTTGTGTGTATGTGTGTGTGTGTGTGTGTGTGTGTGTGTGTGTGTGTGTGTGTGTGTGTGTGTGTTTGTGTGCATGCATGTGTGATGACCTTCCTTCAGTTTCAGTCTATCAAATTCATTCACAAAGCTTTGGGCAACCTAAAGCTATAACAGAAAGACACTTTCCCAAAGTGACATGTAGTAGGACTGAACTTGAAACCATTTGGTTGTGAAGTGAACTTCTTAAACACAGCCATATCTGCACCTTTTTTCTTGAGACATACATACATACATACATACATTCGTACAGGCAGACAGACAGATAGATAAATATATAAATATATTCAGTTGCATAGAGGTCTGTGCCTACTTCTAAATATGTTTTCGGTAACTATATATTATATGGTTGATTGGTGAATTGTATTTTATATGATGACATTCTTTGAAATACTGTGTTTGTATTATGTTAACTGGGAATATTATTCTCGCAGGATCAGAAAAATTGTTATGACTTCTCTTGCTATAGCCTTAAGTCCTATTGGGAAAGAAATAGAGTACAATGAATTGAATCAATCTGAATATTTTAGTGGTGCTTATCTTATCAATGCCAGACAGATGAAAGACAGCAGAGATTCCAGTGGGATTTATCCCCAAAAATATGAGGCAGTGAATTAGATGCTTTACTAGATACAGAAAAGCATTTAAAATCAGTTCTTTACTCCACCAGCTTAATGAAATAACAGCTCTGTCAAGAAAGTAGAACTTGGAAAGTTTTTTTATCATGTTGCATGATGGAAGTTTGATGCTATTGTATACAATACTGCTGCCACAAGCAGTAGTCCTTTGGGGTTGAGGAAACTTCTACTATTTGCACAATTTAGAATCTCAACAAAAATCGGTTTCACTCTAAAGCACATTGCATATAATTTTTTATTCATACAGATCAAAGTTAATGCTAGACCACGGGTTTTGTGATTTTTTAAGGGTATAAATTCTGGATCTGTCTAAATTAATTTCATAAGTCATCCTTTGTAGGCTCATAAAATAGTAGAAATGTACTAATAAAACTGATTATAAATACAGACAGCAATAATTTCAGACAATAGAAATCTTCAGATATCTATTCTGCACTAGCTATGGCATTATTACTTATATAAGAAAACTACTTAATATAAGTAAATGTACATGGGTGTAAGAAATTTTTATTTTGTACAAATTGCTAAGAAGCAAATCAATTAGTTGAAAGAAAGAAGAAAAAAATGCCATTCATTTTCTGAATTGGAAATGTAGAGCAAAGAAATAACAAAAGCAAAGCTGTAAGACCTGGTGTGTGAAAAGATACTGAGAGGTAGTAGTGTGGTTAAATAACAAGACAGATAAAGAATATAGTTAAAGAAGATATATTCAGAAGGAAGGAAGGAAGAATAGAAATAGTAAGGTTGGGTGCCAAAAAGAAATTAAAAAAAACAACAACAAACCCCCCCCCCCCCAAAAAAAAACAGTTTATTGATTTCAATTGACTAAACAAAATGCTAACTTTTGTAAAAGAGGGGAATATTTGATTAGACCACTCTAATATATGACTGGTAATTACTTCCTCAACTTCCAGAATAATGAAAAGCAAGGTCAGCATTGGCAAGATTTGAACTCAAAACAGAAACGTGAAATTAAATATTGAAATATATCTGGCATAGGTTTTATTGTCTTAACTATTTGTGAGAAAAGAGGATGGGGACAAAATAAAATAAAAGGAAGAAGATGGGAAAAGAAATAATAAGATTGGAAGATAAAAAAATTATGCACAGGAAAAGAAAATAATTGAAAAAAAAAAATGAACAAAGCAAACAATAAAACAATGCGGGGAGAGAAAAGAACAAAGAGGAAAGGAAAGAGAATAAAAGACTAAGGTGAAATTTAAAGAATGCAACTGCTGATAATATATTTGATGAAAAAAAAGGAAAAAAAAAAAAAAAGGGGGAAAATTATCAAGTGTTGTTAGCAGAGATGATTATTAATGATACATGATGGAAGATAATTCTGGTAATAGCCCAATTCAGCAATATCATTATAGATCCTTCTCTAACTTGAAATTATAATTAACAAAATGGAAAAGAAGTACTAAGATTCTAATCAAACATAGAATTGTGTTAAAAAAAAAAAGAAACAAATTAAAGTATTTTATTCATTAACTGCACAATTTTTTTTTTTTTACTGTTAACATTTTTATGCCTATTTTCTGGTGTGCTACTATTGTTAGTACTACATTAAGGCATAATTCTATTAACCCCGCCCCCAATATTTCTCATAGTATTGAGTAATTTGAAGAGTTCTTTTATAAATAATTAAGATTTTAACCAGTTTTCATAGGTCAAGCTCACACAAATATGTTGTACACTTAGACAAAGCAAGCATCACTTTGATGTAAACATTATTGTGTTATTGATGATCAGAAGAGCACCCTTATATCTTAGATATAAAAATGTATAGAGCATTTGTAAACATTATGAGGTGAAATATGTGGCATCAAATGTAACATACTTCATCTTAAAATGACCAAACACTACCATAAATAATGAGAATATGGTTTTAATCTACAGTGAAGCATGGTATATCTCCACTAAGGTATACTTGTAGCATACTCTTAAGTATTTGACCGACAATCTCAGTATCACAAGTGTTCTGAAACAAGGTTGACGAGAATAAGTTAACAAAAATATCAAAAATGGAAACTATTTTTTAAAAAAGGCACCATCACCGTTATCAACTATATCAGTTTAGTATGTGTAAAGAGACTGACAGAAGAACTATGAACTGTAAATATAACTACTACATACATTATGAAGCATTATGGATGGAAAGATCAAGCTTGCTTCATAATTTGTGGTTCACAGATAAGTATTGTTATAATATTCAGTATTAATGGGTTTAGTACTATGAAGGCCAACCACTACCAGTCAACCAGCATCCATTCAACACCCAGCCAACCTCGCACACATTTTGAATATACAAAAATAAGTAGGTATACTCCAGAACTACAATCTCTAATGGAAATTTTAATGGAAGGTTTCGCTAAAAATTGCATGTTTAATTGAGAAACAATAGTAGCAATAATGAAAGCACTGAAAGACCATAATAGCATACATTTGCAGTCTTAAAAACAATATGCAAGGAAGATAGATGCTCAATGCTCCAATAATAATTCAAGAAACAATAACATGAAAATATAAAAAGCATTCCAAGGAAGGGGAAAGCTATGTCTAATAGTACAACTACAATGCTGATATAACAAGGCTGATTTTAATTCATAAAAGCATTTAGAATAGTGATGACAATGAAGCATGAACAGAATTCCATGAATGAAGTTGCGAGAAGATTTTAGTGAATAAGAAATTTCACTGTTGCAAGACTGGGGAACTAAATCATTCTAACAATAAACACTGAAATATAACAAGAGAGAAAGATGCAAAACTGAGTGTGATTGTGTCTTTATATTTGTATGTGCATGTGTGTGCACATGCACATGCACACGCACACACACACACAGGTTTTCCTACAGCACTGAGTTGCTGAAAACTTTGCTGTAATATGGAATTCTCTAATGCAAAACCTATATTTTCCCATTGATTTCCATGTTATAAATTGAGATGCATTCTGATGGAAATTTTTTAACAGGAAAGAAAAGAAGAGTAATGTAGCCACTTGAAAATATCAGTTTTTTTAAAGACACATAGTACGGTAAGTATACATAAAAAAGATTTTTGAAGTGAAATACATAAAGGAATAAAGATACAGTAATATCATCGCCAGATACATACTAACTACAAAAGATGTTGACTGCTGTGTAATGGAAGGTGGTAGAACAGGAGTTACTGGGATGAAGAAAGGTACTATCTTCATCCTTGTAGATCCTCATTATCACCACTTAGGGGCAAAGAGCTTACCCAAAGTTGTCTGACATTTACAACAAACCATCTCTTTGGACAGTAGTGCAGGAACTGAGCCCATTATGAACGCCTCTTCTAATGTTCATAATTTGGATTGTATTTGGATAATTCGCAAAAACTTGTAAACCACCTGCCTCTGAAAGTGTCACCCATTTAGTTACCCATGTTTCGTACCAGTCAAATGAAATAACATGAGCATGGAGTTTATATAAACTTTTATAGCCCTGTGGCTCATTCTTATCATAACAGCATCAGACAAACTTTCTCTGTGGGACTCTAGCAACTCAACCACATCGTCTTCTATACATTCAAACCTTACATTATTTGCCAATGTCATAGTACTTTAATAAACTTCATGTAGATGTTCTGCTGAGAGGAGAGCCTGTAATGACATAGATATAATTTGTTCATATGCTTTTCCAAACACCATTTATAGCTGAGGGTTTCACTTCAGCTCATGACTTAGTTACATTAAACATAGTATTCATAATGCCGCACTTTTCCTAGCAGTTTCTGAATGTATCTTTATCTTTCCTCATTGATTGGTTTTATGAGTTATTTCAGAGTTCTGTTCGGGGCAATATGTCAAAGGTAGATATCACATCTATTACATTGTGATCCAATGTCTGGAGTAAAGGTATTGTGCTCTTGGGAATATATTCACTTTCACATTATTATCAAAATCATTTAAGTTCATTGGATGGCTTGATACATTGTCTAAAAGGAGTAATACTTTGTAGAAAATATTACACCTGTACCACTCTCCAGCAGAGCAAAAAGATCTTTAAACCAATCTTAGAAAAGGGTTGAAACTTTCTCGTTTGAACACCAAGTCACAGAGAGACAAAATTCAGTGTAAACTTTGAAAGCCCTTAAGTTTTTAGACTGATACATAAGTAGGGGCTTTAATATCAAATCATCTGCTACCTTTTCTCCCACAAGAAGATCAGATGATTTTTTGAAAGCTTTAAAACTGGGTGTTGATTTTTTTTTACTATAAATAAAAGCACTAGCAGATGTGCACTTCCAGAAAGGCCCAGTTCCTTTAATTTTGAACACTTATGTTGTGTAACCTCCCTCAGTAGGCTAGTGCAGTGGTATATTGACCAGTTATTTCACTGTTGCGCAAACTAAGCACCTCTTAAATCTTTCAAATCAGTCCTCTAGTCAGGAAAAGTGTTGCACACACAGATATGCAGTCTACAAATATGGTCACAGAAAACTGCCTTGTAAACTCCTGGAACTCTTTTTGCTAACATGGAACAACAGAACACTAAGCGTTGTTGCATAAATAAAGGTAACAAGGCAATTTCTGAAAATCATTGATGAATTTCTCTTTTTTCTAGTTTAATTAAAATCCTGGCTCATCATATCTTGAATGAACTAGTTACTCATTTTATAAACAAAATATATTCTGAATCCCAATATGGCTTTAGACCAGAGATGGGGTTAATCAACATGATATACTCTCTAAGGCAAGTCACATAAGAAAAGTACAGGGAAAAATATCAGGAAATGTACATTGTTTTAGTGGGTTTCATCAAGGCCTTTGATGCAATAAACTGAGGTGTAGGGTCTACCTGGAAAGTATTAAAGAAAATCAGTGTGTCTGATAACATGTTAAATGTGATTGATTCCTTTCATAAGTGTATGAGACCTGCAGATGTCTCAAGTAGAGAATTATCAGAGTCCTTAGGGACAGACTTGCCTTGTTTTCTGTATTGTTTTCCCATTATTTTTCAGGAGCTGGCAGAATAGCTAAAGCATTAGATAAAGATACCACATGGTATTTGTTCTGAATCTTTACATTCTGAGTTCAAATCCTGCAAAAGTCAACTTTGCCTTTCATCTTTTTGGGTTTGATAAAATATGGTACCAGTCAAATACTGGAGTTGATGGTATCAACTAGCTCTCCCTCCCTTCAAAATTGCTAGCCTTGTACCTAAATTTGAAACCATTACTTTTCAGTAATACTTGATATGAACAGAAGAGTTGGATTTGGTTTTCATATTTGGCTTAACCACTAGATATTCAAACACATTATAGACACAAGTACTAGATACATGCATTGAAATCACTAGGAAAGTTCAATCATATGTGTGTGTGTGTGTGCATGTTTCAGATTTATTGGTTAACTTCAGCAGTCTGTCTGTATGTGAGTATGCACCAACATATCTGCTGTTTTATCCAGTTTAACATAAAAGACTACATGAACATTAGATCAAGTGAAATTACTAACTAGCTAAATATTATTAAAGAACACAATTAATTACATAAACATTGACTCTATGAAGTAATGGCTTAAGGTTAATATTAGTCATATAATTTCACTACTGAACAATTCTGTTTTTTTTTTCTTCGTTTTTGTTTTTCACATCCTACTCCATCCAATATTTAAAAAAAAGTTAAATTTTTATATTTCATTTTCCAAATTAATTTTAGCTTATCTCATCTTTTACATAACTGAATGTTTTAAACCTCTAACTCCTTATCAACTTCTTACTTTAGTTACAACCTCTCCACTATTCTTTCTGCTGTTCCTATAAATTCACATCTCCAATTTATTTTTTCTACAGCCACACATCTCTCTTTCACTCTTTCTAAACATTTCTCTTTTTCTTTCTGTAATCTATTCTTTACTAACAACCCATCAGCTTTCTCTCAACTTCATACTTGCTCAACAACCACTTCTCTTAGTATCCCCTCTAACCTAAATATTACTTAATACTAAAATACTATTTATATAAGTAGTATCTTTCACATTAATTCAATGCTATTTCTGTCAATTAAAAAAATAGCATTCTTGACTTTATTTGACACTGTTTTATTTATTAAATTATACCGCTTCTAGTATTGAGTCCTTTCTAACTCTCATTTTCTGTCTGTACATTATATAATTACTTTTATAACCACACATACACATATAGATATATATATGTGGTGTGTGTGTGTTTATATATATAATAAATAATATATATATATATATACATGCATATATGAACACAGGATATCGCCAACAGTGCAAATAACATGAAATATGTAAACAAATGAGGGAAAAACAAGTAAAATACATAAACAAGAAAAAAATGGAAAACAGGACACATAAACACAGAGAAAGTCCCTTCGTCAGATGTCAGCTGTCTATCTATTTCTCATTTCAAGCATTCAATGACAATATGAGTTTTCAAAGACAGTTGCTCCCATAAATTCTAAAATAAAACTTAGGATTTATGGAGGGTCAAAGTTGGGAACAAAAAAATGACAGTGGAGACATACAAGGAAACCGAACGAAAACAAACATGGAGGGTTGTTAGACAAGGATGAGAGGAAAATAGTGAACGCTGGAAGAAATATTTTTTGGAAAGAGAAAAGCTAGAAGAGAGAGAGAAAAACACATCCGTTCTTTTTAACGTCCGTGCAGGAAGAGAAAGATGGTCACGTTCGGTTTCTTTGTATGTCTCCACTGTCATTTTTTTGTTCCCAACTTTGGCTCTCCATAAATCCTAAATTTTATTTTAGAATTTATGGGAGCAACTGTCTTTGAAGACTCATATTGTCGCTGAATGCTCAAAATGAGTAGATAGACAGCCGACAACTGATGAAGGGTCCTTTCTCTGCGAATTTACTTTTGCTGTTTTCCATTTTTTTCTTGTTTATGTATTTTACTCATTTTTCCCTCATTTTTTTATGTATTTCACATTATTTGCACTGTTGGTGACATCCTGTACCCATATATGCATGTGTCTATATACTATTTATTATTTAATTGAACATGGTGCATCCATTTCCAAGTAAGTATCATCATCATCATCATTGTCGTTTAATGTCCGCTTTCCATGCTGGCATGGGTTGAATGGTTTGACTGAGGGCTGGCAAGCCAGAAGGCTGCACCAGGCTTCAATCTAATCTGGCAAAGTTTCTACAGCTGGATGCTCTTCCTAATGCCAACCACTCCCAGAGTGTAGTTGGTGCTTTTCACATGCCACCAGCATGAGGGCCAGTCAGGTGGTACTGGCACTGACCATGCTTGAATGGTGCTTTTTACATGCCACTGGCATGGGAGCCAATCAGGCAACACTGGCATCGACCACACTCCAATGGTGCTTTTTATGTGCTAATACACATACATGAGCATAGATATAAAGGCAGTTGACAAAGGCTTCAATTTTTCCATAACAGCTTGTTCAATTGTTTGAATAACCCATTAGGGCAAAACTTGTAGTCCTAGTCAACTCAAAATGATTGATGAATTGTAGTTTATGAAATGCAGAACCACACCATCACTAAATGTTTCATTATTACAAATTTTACACCATACAATGGCCTAAATTGCAATGCACTTCTTCATGGTAAGTGTATGTATGAGCACATTATGTACATACACATACATATCATGAAGATGTGCATTGCAATGTTTCCTTACAGTATGTCCATGGTAAGTTGCCAGGACACTGCCATACATGTATGGCCTAAAATTTGTAAATTACGTTGGCCGTTAATAGATTCTCCATGGTTTTACATATTTGTGCCTTGTTATTGATTTGTAGGTCTTTTATTTTAATGTTTTAAGTATAAATGCATTTTGTGTTCGGTTTTTTCTTTTTTTTTTTTTTGAGATTTTGCTAATGTTTTTATCTATTCTATAGTTAGATGAAAACATTTTATTATAGATAATGGTTTCATCTATTTTATAGTATTTTATCTATTCTGTAGTTGATTCATGTACAACACTTTATGTGGTTTGCATATCTTTAACAGGCATAGTAGCTGAGATATTTACAGTGTGGTATTTGAATTTCGTATTACTGTGTAACTTGCTCTAATACATGTTGTTTATTAGTGTTTTGTTTTATTCTATAGATTTCATTATCTAGTGATTTGTTTTGTAGAAGAGAATCTAATTGCTCTTCTAAGTAGGGATTTTACTAATGATATTTTATATCTGTGCAGATATTCTGTCTCCATATGAGTACATGCATTCATCTGAATCTTTTGTGCAAATGGATGTCATATATTTTCTATTGTCTCTCTGAATATCTATGTCTAAAAACAGAGTCATTGTACTGCTAAGAGTTTTATTTGTATTTATGTATTTTAATATGTTGTTTTCTGGATTTGCATCTTCCAGTCTATACCTATTGTGACAAGTATACTGTCTGCACACCTGGTGTATAGCATAAGTTTATGTCATGGTACCACTTTGTTTTCTATTGTGGTCACACACACACACACACACACACACACACACACACACACACACACACACACACACACACACACACACACACACACACACACACACACACACACACACACACACTCTCTCTCTCTCTCTCTCTCTCTCTCTCTCTCTCTCTCTCTCTCTCTCCCTCTCTCACACACACACACCTATATAGACACTCATGATACAACACAAAAAAGTAGCTTACATAAAAAACATTAGTAAACAACATATTATACTCCATAACATTCCCTATAGAAATACATGATTAATGATTGCAGTAATAGATATAGCACAACACAATGCTAAACAAATATAAAATGCACTAACAACAATAAAAAAAACCTGTTTCACTGATCACATAAACCCAATGGTCAAAAAATTCAAACTTGGTGGTTGTCTACACCAGTCACATTGGATTTACCTATCATAAACAGGTAGTAATGTATCCAACATCCAGAAGTCAAGACATTGAAGATTTACACATGTAATTTAATGTATGCCTAAAAGAAATGCTGTTCCCAATATTTACAAACATATATATTACACATGTGCACACAGGCGCAGGAGTGGCTGTGTGGTAACTAGCTTGCTTACCAACCACATAGTTCTGGGTTCAGTCCCACTGTGTGGCACCTTGGGCAAGTGTCTTCTACTATAGCCTCGGGCCGACCAAAGCCTTGTGAGTGGATTTGGTAGACAGAAACTGAAAGAAGCCCGTCGTATATATGTATATGTATATATGTGTGTGTGTGTGTGTGTGTGTGTGTGTGTGTGTGTTTGTGTCTCTGTGTTTGTTCCCCCAACATCGCTTGACAAACAATGCAGGTGTGTTTACGTCCCCATAACTCAGCGGTTCAACAAAAGAGACCGATAGAATACGTACTAGGTTTACAAAGAATAAGTCTTGGGGTCGATTTTCTCAACCAAAGGCGGTGCTCCAGCATGGTCACAGTCAAATGACTGAAACAAGTAAAAGAGTATACATATATGAATGTGTGTGTGTGTGTGTGTGTGTGTGTGCGTGTGTGTGTGTTAAAATAATGATGCAATTCATTTTAAGTTTCCACCAATATGTGTATGTATGTATACATATATATGTATATGTGCATGTGTGTGTGTGCATGCGTGTATATGTGTGTATGTATGTATGTATGTATGCAGGGAATGGCACTGGACATTTTGGGGATCTTTGGCTTGTGCTAGAGATCACGGCAATGAGCCTGCGACTCATATTGGCACTAGGCATCTTGCTCCGGCTTGTCTCTGGATAATGTTTTTTTTCCCTATATATATATATATGTATATATGTTTATACATATATATATATATATATATATATATATATATATATATATATATATATATATATATATATATATATATATATATGCACACATGTGTTTATTAGGCACAGGCATGGCTGTGTGGATACAGAGTTCACATCATAAATACTTGGCTTCAGGTTCTATCCCACTGCATGGCATCTTAAAGCTAATATCATATACTATAACAAAGGGTGACCTAGGACTTGTGAGGAAAATTACTCAGAAACTATACGAAAGCCTTTCAGTGTGTGTATGTGTGTATGTGTGTGCATGCATATTTGCGATTATGTTTGCATATGTGTATGAAGGTCTACAATTCATGTCTTTGTATAATGCTATCAGCCCAAAATGGTGATGTCATGTTTGTATTCTCTGTAAATAATACATTTTATAGTTTTACCTTTACTAAAACAACAGATAAGAGTTGACAATGAGAAGTGCATCAATGCATAAAATTCTGCCACAATAACTCTTTATCCAACCAATGGTGAAAAAAATGGATATAAAATGAACAAATGAACACTCACATACACGTTATATATATATATATATATATATATATATAAATATATATATATATATAACCCATGCTAGCATGGAAAGCGGACGTTAAACGATGATGATGATGATGATATATATATATATATGTATATA
The DNA here is from genome assembly GCF_046866305.1 of Octopus bimaculoides. Classification (NCBI taxonomy): domain Eukaryota; kingdom Metazoa; phylum Mollusca; class Cephalopoda; order Octopoda; family Octopodidae; genus Octopus; species Octopus bimaculoides. The sequence goes on from NC_142928.1 coordinate 156,625,545, forward strand.
TATATACACACACACACACATATATATATACTTATATTTTGTGTATACAGTCAGATATGTGACTACTACTGTATGAGTTAGAGCTCCTCACAGATTATCATTATCCAGTCAGTTTTCCGCACAGTGGTTAGTCTACCGCTATACTTAGTAGTGTTATTAGCTATGATATGCAGAGCATATGTAAAAGAAAATAAAGATAAACACCAGTGTAAATATTCGTTCCCACATACATCTACCCATTGCAGTGAAATGGATTTCCACATTAGATGACTCTAGTGCATTTTTTGTCAATTCTTCACCTAAAACAGTCTCCAGTTCTTGTAGTGATGATGGTGGAGGATATTGACTCCTTATTTGTTTTTCTAAAATGCACCATAAACGTTCAATAATATTGATATCTGGGGACCGTGGTAGCCAGATAAGAGGTTCAACTTCACTAGAATGCTCCTCGAGCCATTCAGTAACAATCTTAGCTGTGTGAATTGGTGCATTATCATCCTGAAAGATTGCGTTTCCCTCTGGAAGCACTTCCGCAAGCATAAGATGACTTTGATCAGATAAAATGCTTAATAGTCTTGACTATTAATTCTGCCATGAAGTGAAACCATTAGGCCAGCAGATTTCCAAGATATAGCCCCACCCCCAGATCATCACAGATCCTCCTCCATGTTTAACAGTTGGAAGACGGCAGTCTGGGTCAAATGCTTCTTTTGGCTGTCTCCACATGTATACTTGGCCAGTAGTGGGAAATAAGGTAAAGGATGACTCGTCTGAGAAAATAACATTCTTCCACTGCTCTAAAGACCAATTATGTAGGTATTTACTCCACTCTGAACACTTTGCAATATTTGTTTTTGAAAGTAGTGGTTTTTTTAATTGCAGCCCTCTCATGAAATCCGGCTTTGCGCAGCTCCTGGCAAACAGTTTTTGTGGAAACTGGGTTCTCAAGGTGGTCATTAAGCTCTGCAGTACTTTTGTGATCCTTTCTAACAATTCGCGTAAGAGTCCGACAGTCCCTATCTGAAAGTTTTGGTTTTCTTCTAGAGTTTTGTTTCAACAATGTTTTTCCCTCATTCTCAAAGGCTGACATTACTTTTGAGACAGTACTTCTTGATACACCGAACATTTCGGCTGTTTTCGTTACGCTAGTGCCTGCCATATGAGCACCAACAATTTGACCTCTTTGAAAGTCTGATAGATCTAACATTTTAATGAATTTTAATAACCTTTTTCTGATGATATCTGAAAAGAAACAGCAAGTTTAGCAAAACATATTAAGCAACACTAATAATAAATCAAAATTCATAAAAATAAACAAGCTTTTGATGGTTTTATAGATATTTCAAAATTATGATGCTATGATGATTGGTGTTTCCATTATTTTGTCCAACCCCAGTATATATATATATATATATATATATCGTCACATGAAGCAGCACTGAATAAAATATATCAGTGGAAAGTCATATTTAACACATGGAAGTGTAATTTCCTCTGGGACTATTTCCTCAGTGGAAGGTCTTCTCACATCTGAATGTACTCAACTGTGTTAAATATGACTTTATAATATATATATATATATATATATATATTCATGTACAACTACATGAAATAGATAAAAATATTCAAAATATTTTGGGGTGTGACAAATTGTGGCTTTTATTGCAAATAAAGAAATGTAACAGATATGAAATCTGACATTGAGAACAAAATCTAGAATCAAAATGCTGCGTGTGTTCTTGACTAAAAGTAAAATTATTAGGCTTCAACAATGAATGCCATATAATAAAATTCAGAAAAGTAACCTTTGATCTAATTTGTGGATAATTGGTATTTAGTGAAACATGTAAATCAAACATTCACACTTGAAATAAATGTTCAGGTCCAACTGCAATAGTAAAATAGGAAAACAGCTTCTATCTAAAATCCATATCCTGCAACTTCTGTAAAGGAAGATTTTATGTTCTCTTCCTAAATCTTCAATGTATGATTGATAATTAGATAAGATATATTGTACATGTTGCAATATACAGCACAATGTGATAGGTGCAACAGAAGTAAACTTTCCTGCTTCAAGTCAAATCTGTGACCCACTTTTCATTACATTACATCCTACATTCTTACCCCTACATGCCATACATAGTATCCTTTTATTATTCTGCACAATGACATGAACTGGCTAATGGTGTTAAGTTCCTGCCAAATCAATGCTTTACAGTATTTAGCTGCTTTAATGTCTCTAATTTGGTATCTCCAGTTTTATGTTAAGATCACACCAAGGAACCTTTGTCTTTCATTTCTCTAAAGTTACAAAAATATGAACGAATACTCTGAAATAATATTACTTCACAAGATCCCATCATCATTATCAAAACTGACCTTCTGCCTCCTAGTAAAATAGTTATTGGCAGATTTCATTCATGTTCTTGGGAAAGTCATGAATGACATAATGTTTTATTTTCCTGTGTGTGATCACATGCCAAACGGAAGATATTTTCTATTATTATAAAAAAAAAAAAATTGAATAAATATGGCCATTGGTTAGGTATTGATCAATGGCGAATAATAATATTAAGGAAGATGTGAAACAGAAATAAAGTAAACACAAAGTTAAAACAAAACAAAAAATAAAAGGAAATGAGCAAGAAGTCATATATGAAATATATAAAAGAATAAAAGGAAATGATAAATATATATATATATATATATATACATATCATCATCATCATCGTTTAATGCTGGATACATGTATGTATGTATGTGTATATATATATATATATATATATATATATATATGTAGTTGGAATTTACAAAAAAAAAAACAAAAAACAAAACAAAAGCCGAAGATGGGCGTGTAAACAACAAACAGATGCATTAGTTTAAGGCTCGGGAAGTGAGAAAGTTTTTTACGTTTCGAGCCTATGCTCTTCAACAGAAAGGAACACAGAAATAAACAGAGAGAGAAAATAAAAAAAGGTTTAGTGGCTAGCGATCAATCATGGCAAATGCCGGACAGAGGTGGTCAGACAGAAGAGCTAGGAAGAAGGGGAAATAATAAAGTAGTGTGGTGATTCCAAAATGAAGGTGGGTAGGAGTGAAGAGAGGAAGTAAGTGTCAGAGCAAGAGAGGAGAGGTAGGTGGGAGTGAAGGGAGGAAGTAGGTGAGAGGAAGAGAGGAGAGAGGAGGGGGTTAGATGAAGAGGAGAGGAGAGTTGAGCCCATGTGGTGCAACGGAGCGAAGAGAGAAGATTAATTCCTATTCACAACAAAGACGGGAGTCTGGATGGACTCTGTGCAAGGACAATCTGAACATGGACAGGTGTTGTAAAGAATGACCAGCAGAGCGGAAATGACATGAGACCGGGGTGTCATTGCTGATTCTGATGTTTCAGAGATGTTCCATGAACTGGTCAGTCAAGTAGCATCCTGTTTGACTGATGTACAGAGGACAGAGAGAGCAGGAGATGCAGTAGATAACATTGCTAGAGGAGCAGGTGAAGAAGTCAGTGATATGGTAGGGTCGATGATGGGTGCCTGTGAGGATGGTGGTGTTGGAGAGGTAAGGGCAAGTGCGACAGCGTGGGTGGGAGCAGGGGAACGAGCTGGGTTGGGAGGTTGGGTTAGGGAAGATGTGCGAAGTGGAGGGGTTGGACTGGAGTCGCCAGAAGGCTTAGAGAATGGTGCATTGGAGAGGTAGGGTGAAGGGGTGGTAGGTGAGGGGAAACGGGAGACGGGTGACAGCAGGGTGGGTGCAGGGGGAGAGAGCAGATGCATGGTCCATGGAATGTGCTCTGGCAAGGGCAGTGTGGATAGTGGTGAGGGGATATCCACGTCGGTTGAAGTGGCGAGCCATGAGTTGAGACTGAGTCGCAAAGTCATGGTTGTCACTGCAGAGTCTGCACAGATGGAGGAATTGGGAATAGGGGAAGGAGAGCTTGGTGTGTTTAGGGTGGGAGGAGGAGAAGTTGAGGTATGAGTGTGAGTCTGTGTGTTTGTAGTGGATGAAGGTGGTGAGAGTAAAGTGATGAATGCTGACCGAAATGTCAAGAAAGGCGATGGAAGTGTTTGAAATAGTGCAAGAGAAGTGGAGGGCAGCATAGAAAGATTTGACAAAAGAGAGGAAGGAGTCTAGTTGTTCACAGGAAAATAAGGCTGCACCGATACAGTTGTCAATATAACGACTGTATAGTTTTTGGAGTGGGACCAGTGAAACTTGAGAATATTTGGGCCTCAACGTAGCCAACGAACAGGTTCGCATAGTTGGGCCCATTCGCGTTCCCATGGCCACTCCTGAGAACTACTCGTAAAAATCACCCACAAACGAGAAGCAGTTAAGGGAGGGAACAAGTTCGGCCAGACGAAGAAGTGTGGATGTGTCAGGTTAGGGGTTGGGTCGAAGGTCAAGATAGTGAATGAGTGCACGAAGCCCCTCGTGGTGAGGGATCACCATGTGTAGGCTCTTGATGTCAAGAGTGAAGAGATGTTTAGAGGGGCCAGGAGGGAAGGAGAAAGAATTGAACAGACAAAGAGCATAGTTAGTGTCATGGATGTGAGAGGGGAGGGAAACCACTAGCGGGGCAAGGACACGGTCAAGATATCTGGAGATGAGTTCGGTGGGGCAGTTGCAGGCGGAGATAATGGGGTGGCCAGGGTTGTTAGGTTTGTGGATTTTGGGGCGAAGTAAATTGTGGGGATGCAAGGGGTGCGGACAATGAGGTTGGAGGTGGTGGGAGGGAGAAGGGAGGAGATAAGGTCATGGATAGTGGAGGACACCATCTGTTGGTAGCTGGACGTGGGGTTGGAGGGCAGAGGTGTTTTGGAGTTGGCAGAGAGCTTTGGCCTTGTAGAGGTCTGTGCGTCACACCACCATGGCCCCACCCTTGTCAGCCAGTTTTATGATGATGTTTTTGTGGCATTGGAGACATCGAAGGGCCGAGAGTTTGGCTGGGGAGATGTTCAGATGTCAGGGACAACTGGAAAAGCCAAACTGGTCCACAGCATGATGGCTGACACCCGCAAAAAGATTGACTACCAGGAGCTGGCATCCACTGAGATGGTCAGTGGCCCAGGTCGATGAAGCAGTCCTCCTCATTAGATGCAGGTGGAGTGTCGCAGAATAGCACACACAACCTAACACGGCATACAAAGCTGTGGATATCGGCACGAGTTCAAAATTTGTTGGTGGATGGAGTGAGGGGGATGAAGCACAGGCTGCTACTGAGGAGGGAGCACTCCGCCTCAGAGAGGAAGATCTGGGGGATGGTAACAACAGACTGAAATGGAGAAGGGGTAGATAGGATAGAAGTGGGAGGGGTCATGGGAGTAGTGGAAGGCTGGGAGGGAAGGGATGAGGGGTAGATGTGGTGGGGTTGGAGTGACAGTGGTTGGTGAGGATGGGCAAGCATATCAGGGAGGGAGGGGTAGGGGAGGAGTGGGGATAGTGGCATCGGGTGTGATGGAATGGAGGAGTGAGTGGAGTTTACGTTGTTTGGTGTGAGCAAGAAATTCATGAGAGATGATTTAAATGGATTATGTAACATAAAGTGGAGTTTGCATGGGAGGGTGACTGAGAGAAGATAGAAAACGCAAGAGGAAGAAGGCAGTCAATGGTGTGTATTTTGGAGAGATTAGGACAAATGGTGGTGTGCATAAGGCGGTAGGAAGTAATATGGAGTATGGGTAGGATGGTTAAAGCAGAGTGGAGAATGGGGTGGAAATGGAAGTGGAAACCTTTAGGGATGAAGCGGTGATGAAGGCAGCGACTGAGAAAGGAAAATAGCTAGAGAAGCTATATATATATATATATATATATATATATATATATACACAATATATATTTATGCAATTTATATATATAAATACATAAGAGGAATCTACTAATGGGATTCCTTACGCTAGAAAGAACTGCTCGGTTCTAGAGCCATAAAATTAGGGATAAAATCCTGAAAAGGAACGAAATGAAAAATAAAAACTTATATATATATACATACATATATACACAATATATTATATGCAATGTTTATATATATACAAGATATATATCATCATCATTGTCGTTTAACGTCCGCTTTCCATGCTAGCATGGGTTGGATGGTTCGACCAGGGTCTGGGAAGTCAAGAGGCTGCACCAGGCTCTAGTCTGATCTGGTAGTGTTTCAACAGCTGGATGCCTTTCCTAATGCCAACAACTCCATGAGTGTAGTGGCTGCTTTTTACGTGCCACTGGCATAGAGGCCAGAGGAGGCTGGCAATGGCCACGATTGGTTGGTGCTTTTTTGACACGGAAGCCTGTCAAGGTGGTACTGGCATTGGCCATATATATGCAATATTTATATATATACAACGTGTATATATATATATATATATATATATATACAATCATGTGAGTGTGTAAATATATCTATATATACAGATATATATGTGTATACATATATACATACATATATATTATATATATGTAAGTATATATACATGTGTATACACATATACATGTGTGTATATATACATATATAATGTGTGTATGTATGTATGTATGTATGTATGTATGTATGTATGTATGTATGTATATGGAAAATGTGGGTAGATCAAACGTATCCAACTTGCTTTCATATTAAATTAGAGATTGAAAATGGTTGGTATTGGGGTGAGGAAATATTAACATAGGTAAAGGATGGTTATGGTGATACTGATAGGGAAAAAAAAAACTTCAGTTATTCCTTTATTCCTCTGACTCATTGAGTGAAATGACAATGGATTTATTTACCTGTACAATGATATATAAATCAATCAACATTGAAGAATCTAAGTGCAGAGTATAAAGAGAAAATGGTACAAGTGAAACAATTATTGTTTCATGCATTGATGTGACAAAGCTTAACATTTATTGATCTTGATTTGCCAAAAAAGAAAAAAGAAATTAATTAATTCAAACTTAATGATAATATACATGGAAAAGCAATTGTATATATTACAATAACGAGACTAATATTAAAATTTATATGCAATAACTTTGGTTGTTTATGTGTGTATGTATGTGTGTGCGCGCGTGTGTGCACAAATACATACAAATACATTAAGCACACACATAGATATGCCCATATATACTGACACACATATGTATGAATTTATGCATGCATACATACATACATACATAAATAAATAAATACAGGGAATTGTGGCTAAATTTGACAGTTTGCACAATAAGAAAAGAAAATACAAAAGCCTATCCAAATATAAATGTATTTCAAAAAATCAAAAATTAACAACTGGATTATGGCTGGAAGATAACAGTATAATCAAGGCAGCTGCCCTCAGCTTCCACCACAACCTCAAGTTGGTTCTGGAACTTGGTGTATGCATTCCTCATTGTGACCCTGGGAAGATCTTTGAATACTTCCTTTATCTTGCCCAACAACTTGGCCTTTATGTTGCAGGCAGAGCAGTTGGTGTCTCTCTCAACTGCACCCCACACATAGTAATCAATGGGATTACAATTGAAAGACTTAAGAGTCAAGAAATTGGGGCTGGTGAAGTCATAGAGATTCTCTGACAACTGCTTGCATCTCTTTCTGCAGGTATGGCAAGCACCTGAATCCTGTTGCAACATATATGGCCTTCTGGTAACAATCCTCTCCAGTCAGGTATTGACCACAGTCTCCAGCAGCTTCATGTAGCCAACTGAACTGAGTCTAAGGCCTTGTTCAAAAATATGGGGCAGAATGACATCACCTTCACTGGAGACACTCAAAGATCATCACAGTTTGGGGTATCATGGTTTTTATGACACATGGGACATCTCACAGATTGTAGGCAAGTCACCTGTTGTTCCAGGTTTTGCAACTAGTCCTGGCAGGAGTATTTTTCTTCTGAGAAGAACCAAACCATCCCCAACTTAAAAGGATGCCTTAGCTTGTTCAGGAGTTTCTTTGTCATTGTTAAGTAGTTCTTCTTGGCCTTGGCTGTCAGACTTTGCACCTCTTGTACGAGTGGTAGCAAAGGCCCTCATTCAGGGCCAGCTTCATGATGATGACTCCAATAATCATCCCTTTTGCCAAATCCTGGATTCCCTTGCTTGGCTCTTCCATTACCTGGTCATGCTGTTGTTGGATGAATTCCAGCATGCAGACACAGACAACACCTGTTGTATCCCTTCCTGCTGGCCACAGCTTTGTAGAGTTCATTGCAGCTATCTATGTCACATCTTACAGCCTTTGTAGTGTTCACAGAGCAGCAGTCATGATATTGGCATTTTGATACCAAGCACAAATCATCATGATTTGGCATCGTTTCTACAGCTGGATGCCCTTCCTAACACCAACCACTCCAAAGTGTAGTAGGTGCCAATTATGAAACATCAGCATCAGTCATGACTATGATCTCATTTGGCTTGACAGGTCTTCTCAAGCATGGTATATTGCCAAAGGTCTTCATCACTTGTCACTGCCTCTGTGAGGCCCAAAGTTCGAAGAGGGCTTTTTACATGCCAGTTACATGACACTGGCATCAACCACTACTGTGATTTCACTTGGATTGATGGTTTTTTTCAGGCACATCATATCATCAAGGTTTCATTCACTTGTCATTGCATCCATGAGGCCCAACATTCAAAGATCATGTTCCACCACCTCATCCCATGTCCACCTGGGTCTACCTCTTCCACAGATTCCCTCCACAGATAGAGTTCAGCACTTTTTCACACAGCTATCCTCGTCCATATGCATCATATGACCATACCAGCATAATCGCCTCTCTTGTGCACCACATTTGGTGTTTCTTATGCCCAGCTTTTCTTTCAAGATGCTTATACTCTGTTGTACATGTACACTGACATTGCACATCTAGTGAAACATACTAGCTTCATTTCTTTCAAGCCTTCACATGCCATCGGCAGTCACAGCCCATGTTTCAATGCCATGTAGCATAGCTGTTTGCACATAGGCATTGTACAATCTGCCTTTCACTCTGAGGGAGAGGCCCTTTGTTACCAGCAGAGATAAGAGCTCACTGAACTTTGCTCAGTCTATTCTTATTCTAGTAGCTACGCTCTCAGAGCATCCACCTCCACTACTGACTTGGTCACCTAGGTAATGGAAGCTATCAACTGCTTCTAGTTTTCCCCACTAGCATTGGATGGAGTCTATTTTCTGTACACAATAACTATTTTCCCTGTTAATCTTCCTCTGGTATTGCTGCACTTCTTATGTGTCCACAGCTACAGATCAAGCAGGGTCATCTACCTGAAGAGATTTGTGATCTGTCTGCTCTCCTACTTACTAAGACTTTTGTTTTTGCTAGATTAACTCAGCCCTTTGTTTCTAGACCTTGCTTCCATGCTCTTCTCTAGTTCTGGTAGTGATTTGGCTATAAGAACAAGGTTGTCAGCATAGAGGAGCTCCCAGAGACAACCCCTCTTAAATTCCTCTGTTATTGCCTGGAGGACTATGATGAACAAGAGGGGGATGAGGACTGATGCTTAGTGGACCACTACTTGTATCCTGAATTCATCACTATACTCGTAGCTAACCTTTACCTTACTGTTAGCATGACAAACAAATAAAAGAATAAAAGAATATATATATATATAAAGGTATAAAAGCTGATGAAGATTGTGAAAGAGGGAGGAATGGGCAGAAAGATGGCTAGATGGATAGACAGAGGGTGGATAAATGGATATGTAGCAAGAAAGAGAGGTAAAAAAGGTAGGTTAACAGACACAACATAGCGAACTGCATGCATGGATGACCGGAGAGATGGATGGATGGATGGATAGAGATAGATAGATACCTACCAACCTATACACATGCACATTCATACACACATACACACATGCATAAGAGATCTTTGACAGATCTTTATACATACATACGTACATATGCACGCATGCACATGCACACACACACACACACACACAACAACAACAACAACAACAACAACACAGTCATAACCTCGAGTACTGTCTACAAATCAGAGGAGAACAAAAATAACCAAGAAATTTAGAAGAGAAAATGAATTGATTATAGACAGTATTTACATATATTTATTCAGTTGAAAGTGTTCTTTATGTATTTAGTTTAAAGTATACCAACAAAATTAAATGGTTACATAAATTGATCCAAACAATTTTTGTAATTGACGCCACATGACTTCATCCAAGTGACTTGGTAAAGTCCTTGTTTGTATGCTATACATAATTTTAAAAGAGTGTTTGTTTTGTTTTTTTCAAGTGTGTTCAGTCATATTGCTATGAGCACTAGTCAGTTGGTCCATGAATTTCATATTATCTCTGAAAATATTTGTATTTTCAGACAAATTTATAGCTAATATATATTGAAAATGGGTATAGATGATAGGCGCAGGTATGGCTGTGTGGTTAAAAAGTTTGCTTCGCAACCATGTAGTCTTGGATTCAGTCCCCGAGTGTGGCACCTAGAGCAAGTGTCTTCTATATTTCTTTCTTGTGTGTACTGTAGCCCTAAACTGGCCAAAGCCTTGTAAATGGATTTATTAGATGGAAATGAAAGCAACCCATTATATATGTACAGGGTGTCCCAAAAGTGACTGATGGGTTTCAATTTTTAATAACTTCCTTAACTTTACAAATAAATATATGAAATTTTGATAGAAAATAAAGGACATAATGGAAATTTATATGCAAAAGTCAAATTTTGCAACACCACTACATCACATATGAAAAATGAGATCACTTAAATGACAGCCATTTTCAGCTTCACCATCGGCTTCATAGAGTTTATGTCAACCAGATTCATTCACAAGACATTGGCTGTCTCAGAACTATAGTAGAAGAGACTTTCCTAAGGTGCAACTTGATGTGACCGAACCTGAAACTATGTGGTTGCAAGACAAACTTCTTAATCACACAACCATGATTGAACTTTGGGAAAACAAAAAACAAAAAAAATATGAAGTTTTTTATTTTCCTCTACCAAAAAAAACAAAAGAGTCCACAAATAAGGATCCTGAGTCAATCTCAACAAGCAAACTTTGATTAAAAATATGCTAGTCATGACCATCCAGTTACATGTCCTCAGTAAAGTGGAGTCTGATTTGCAGAAAATTTGATTTGTATTCAGTAGGCCCAACAACTGTGTAGAGGCAGTAATTTGATTTCTTCAGTTGCCACATACAGGTAATAGAATTGTAAAGGAACTATCAAATCTGGAAGTTACCAATATTAACTTACCACTCAGCCTCTTTTGTTATTGCAAAACATACTCTTATGTAAGCTGGTCTGTTGCTTTTCTCATAACCTATTAGGTTACTAGGTTGCCACAGAAGATCACCGGCAACTATTTTCACTTATCATCCATATGCATCAAATGTCCATACCACCATAACTTTGCTCTTGCATACAATTGATTCCACATACACCCAGTTTTCCTCTCAGCTCATCTATAACTAGTTAAAGCTCAGTAACTTCACACATCTAATGAATCAAGGTCATCACTAGATCTACCCTTGGCTAGGATTTCTGCACGTTTCACTATGAAGAGAGCATCAGGGATACCCCAGCCTGAAACAAACCCAAACTACATCTCAGTCTGATACCTCTGTAGTTGTTTTTTTTTCTTTCTAGATCTTCACATTTGCCACAGTAACAGCTGAGGATTATACTACTGTATCAGTCATTACATATGACAACCTCACAGTAAAACTTGCTAGACTATGCAGGTATTAGCTTGAATCTTATTTCAATAGATATTTTCAGTGTCTCAGTGACGATACCAGTTGAATCAACTACTTTCCCAAACTCCATAAACTAAATAGCCATTTGACTGTATACACACACATGCGGACACATATATTTACACACACACACTCACACACACACACACACACACACAAACACAAACACACACACACATGATGCCCCAACATGACCATAATCCAATGAGGGAAACCAATAAAAGAAAAGAGCATAACATATAATCTGCTGGGCTTTAAGAGAATTTTTTTTTTACTGTGTCTAAGTCAGCTCTTATACACATTAAACCATCCCTTGAAAAATGAATTTTTTTTAAAATTAAAAAACCAGAGACATTCTATTGTTTCATCTGTCCTGCTGAATCATTATAGTATAATTCCACATGAATATGGATTAAAGGCCATTGAATTCTGGTCACAAAAATTTTTCTAATGAACTACCTGAATGAATGGAGAAAACTTCATCATTGAAGGAATGAAATTCACCTGGGAAAATAATTATTTCAACTTCAAAGGCATCATTTACAGACAAATATCAGAGACTGTGATGAGAACAAGAGCCACTCTAACTTATGCTAATTTAGTCATGGCATATTTAGAAATTCAAATATTTGAGCAGTCCAGACTAAGTTATGGCAACAATTTCATAAAACACTTATTGGACTATTGGTAACAATAGTTGGATGATTGTTTTATTCTGTAGATACACAGTCTTGATCAGTTTAATGAGTTAGAAACTTTAGTTAACATTATAAATAATAGCATTCAATTCACAATAGGGTACAGTAAAAAGAACTAGCTTTTGGGGAAATCTTAGTCATTGAGAGGAACATAAACACTAAAACTAACACTCACTTTCAGCCAACAGACTCAAAACGATATTTGTTATTTACTTCTTACCCTTTCTAAACAAGAAACAACAAATATATTCATTTTGCAAGAAGAATCTGCAAAATTGTATCCATTTTAGAAACTCAAGATGAATAGCCTCAAGAATTAAGGAAAATATTATTTGGAAAACATTACTCAGCAAAATAAACTGATAATAAAATAGCACATACCGAATAATAGATGTTTAAGATCTTTGAAGGACTAAAAACATTTCTGATACACTCAAAGCCTTAACATCAACATACAATCCAAGAAATACAGAATAGCATACAACATTATTCATCAGAATATACCACTATTGAGGAAAGACTAAAAAATGAAATATGTACTCAAAACTCAAAGAAAATTGAAAGACAATTAAATCCTTAAAGATTACTTACTGAAAATATAACCCCAAGTCAAAAAGTGTGGATGCACTAACTGCAGAATCTGTATTAATCTTATGGAAGTTACAATTTATGAATTTAAATTGGAATAGATATTTACCCTGAAAAACTTTTCCTGTATATCAAAGAATTAAAATTATGTAACTAAATGTAACAGATGTGTGAAGATTACATAGGACAAATGAGATTAGTTTTGAGAAGAGTGGCTGTATATTATCAACAAATACAAAATACTCATCATATATGGACTTGTGTGCAATAAATAAATTCCCAAAATATCCAGTTTTCTCTGTGTTGAATATATGAACAAAGCAAATATGAAAGAATAAATGAAGCATTTTTATGAAGAAATACAAATTATGTCCACAAAAAGATGCTCTGCAACATAAATTAATGCTAACATAACTTATAATCATTGTTTAATGTCTGTTTTCCATGCTGGCATGGGTTGGACAGTTTGACAGGACAACTCCAGGGAGCTGTCCAGACTCTAGCTGTTTGTTTTGGCATGGTTTCTACAGCTGGATGCCCTTCCTAATGCCAGCCACTTTACAGGGTGTGCTGGGTGCTTTCTATGTGTCACTGGCATGGGTGTGATCACGCAGCATTGGCACAAGTGAATTTATGCAACACTGGCATGAGCACATTTTATGTGACATCAACATGAATGCATTTTACATGGCACTGGCACAAGTACATTTTGTGTGGCACTGGCACCTGCAAAGGACATGCCTGTATGTATGGATGACTGCGATTTCACTTAGCTTGACATATATTTTCATGTACAGCAAATCACCACAACTCCCAGTCCTTTGTCATTTCCTCAGTGAGGCCCAGCATCTGAAGATCCTTTCTCACCACTTCATCCCATGTCTTCCTGGGTCAACCCCTTCCACAGTTTTCCTCCACAATCAGAGATCAGCTTTTCTTTAAGCAGCTGTCCTAATCCATACACAATTACTATTTTTTGAAAATAGATAATTAAAGATCCTCTTTCACTTTGCCCATCATTATCATATCAGTTGTAAAACCAGTTGAGAAACTGAATAGAAATTAAAAGAAAAACGAGAGAAATTTAAGTGCATTTCATTAAAATTTTTTTAAGTATCTCAACTTGTGTGGTAAAAGATTTTGTATGTATGCATGTATGTATGTGATACTTGAGAAAGTTTGTGCATATGTTTGTGTATATAATCATCTTCTCGTCCCCATCTTTCTTTTGTATGTAGCTATTGCTCCTTCTCTACTGCCACAATACTGAAAATCAGTGTTTTATTACTCTACCCTTTTCTGATCCTGAATGGAACTCTTTCTTCCTCTTTACTGCTTCACTCCCTTTTTGTCACATACTTTCCCTTTTCTTCATCTTTTTGCCACTCTAATACTATCAACACTTCTTTTACTTCTCTAATGTCCTTTCTCTTTCTCTATACTTTTAGAAATCAGTTGCAAGGTTAGAATTTTAGCAGAATACTTGATTAATGTAGAGTTGTTGCTAATTATACACACACACTCATCAGCTACTGAAACTGACATATCAACTGATTTTAATTTAAGCAAGAGGACAAATTCTGTGTTTGTGATTTTAAATTATTGTCACAACTGAATGAAGTCTTCTCTTTTACAAGCTACTTGCTAAAAATGTTTCCTTCAATAATGCTATGGAAAAAAGAAGTCTTGCCAAGTGTGCACATTTTGAATTAGTTTGAGATCCACTTCAATCATATGGATTCCATCACATCTACAGAGCTTACTGGGAGAAGGAGATTTTCAGAATTGTTAATGCCCAGTCGATTCATAATCCCTGTGGTATACTCAACAAGAAGTCACTTTGCACAGAGAACAAGTGTGCCAAACATTTTCCAAAACCATTTGTCATGGAGACCCAAACAAGAGAAAATGGCTATCCCACTCACTGAAGAAGAACTCCAAAGGATGGAAACTTCAAACATAGGACATTGACATCTGTTAGATAGTTCCCTTCAGGCCTCTTCTAACCAAGATGGTTAATGCACACATCAGCTTTGAGTTAGTCCTGCAATTCATTAAAGTTCATTAAGCATGTCAACAAACATGTCATCAAGGAATTGATGCTGTAATGTTTGCTTCAATATAGCAAAACAGTTGTGATGAAGTTAGTCAATTACAGCAAGGACAAAGCAACTGTAGTGATGAAGCTTTATGGCACTTTTAGGTCCCTGCCATTCATGAATATACTATAGAAATCAACAGCTTGCTGTGAATTTGGAAAATAAGTTATTGAATTTCAAGCATCAAGTTCAACAGATATACTTCACCATGGAAATAGGGCACATAGATAAAATCAACAATGCATTCATCATTGACTATTTCAAAGATATAAATCACTATGAACTTCAATAATACAGCTTCTCCCAATCAGACTACACTGAAATCAATAATCTAGAAACATAAGTGGTATCATATAATGTTGACACAGAAATAGCAACAATAATGTTGCATAATTTAAATCAGCTGTGGCTTTGCAATAGCACAAAAATGGTTAAGATGTTGATGTTACATGTTATCAAGGTTACAATTCTCACAGGGTACATCAAAAGAGAGGATACAGTTATACTCAGATTCCCACTCATGCCAACAGACATGCCTTTTTGATTTAGAAGATTTCAGCTTCCGGAACATCTAAGCTTTCCTATGTCAATCATTAAATCCTAATTGCAAACACTGACAGATGAGGAATATTGCTTTGCTAATGGTCAGTTTTATGCTCAAGAGATTGAAGCTTCCAGAAACTATTCATGCTTCTGATGGTTAAACCAAAAACATTGTATATCCTGAGAAGCTGACAATAACAATGTGCATAATTCCCAAGGTTATGATGGATACAGAGCTAATATCATATAAGTTGGGGTCCACATTGTAACTCTTAATATAAGTGTTATCCTAAAAGTTATGCAAAAGTGAGCATAACATTTTTTATTACCAGGCATAGGTCATTCAAATTGTACATGCTGGTAAAATAACTATCTCTCTCTATAGTAATTCTTTTCCCTGTTTTTATTCGTTGCAGGCTCATAACAGGTTCCAAATAGAAGTAATATGCTGTTGTTCAGTTCTTAATGGATATGACATGAAGACAAGATGTGCACAGATGGATGAAAAAGTTTAAAGAAGAGGAAGCCAGCACTGAAGACAAACAACCATCAATTGTGACACTGACATGAATTTCCAGCAAGTGGATGAATTTATTCACATAGACAGATAAGTCTCAATCTGTAAGCACAACTGGATTGTGGTTAGAATGCATTAAGATGGTGGAAGGCTCTGGGTATTAGAAAGTACACACAAAAGGGGTATCTAGGCAGCTAGAAATTTGTGTTATGTTGGAAGTATTTGAAGTCAACAAAGATATGTCTCTTCCTGATCTTGTTACAAGGGATGAAACATGAATGTCTTTTTATGATCTGGAAATGTATGATGCCAGTCAACAGAATGGCTTCACACCATTTCTCCAAGACAATAAAAGAGCTAATTATTGGCATAAAAAGTTATGGTGATTGTTTCTTAGAATGGTAAAAGCATCATTCTCTGTGATTTCTGGAACATGTGTGTATCAGCTACAGAAACAAAACTTAGAGAATCCATTAGAAGGAAAAGACGACACAAGAATCTGAAAACAATCTTCATTCACCACGACAATGCATGACTACACACATCTTTGACAACAAATTAGGCAATCAGCTAATTGAGCAGGTCAGTGGTCCTACAACCACTATACAGCATCCTCCAATTTCCACTTGTTTGGTCCTATGAAGACAAACTTCAGGGAGAGTGGTTTGGTGATATAGATGAGGTAAAAGAGGCTATGAAGAATTGAATGCAACAGTGCATATCTGAGTGTTTTCAAAGAGGATTCAAGAATTGGGTTCAATGATGGAACAAATGCATCACTTTTGATGGAGACTATACTGAGTGGTGCCTTTGTATAGAGAAAAGATTTATAAATCAATTTGCAATTTAAACAAGCTATATTAGCTAATGAAAAAGTTATCCACTTCTGCATTACTTTTGGTACAACTCTCATATAATTTCTTTATTACTGTATGCATTGAAGTTTTAATGCATGGATGTGTGGGTTTTCTCTGAACACTCTAATTTCTGTGTATTATAAGAATGATTTTATTTCCACGGGTGGTTTACTTCCCAACACTCTGGTTTCTATTTATTTCTCAAATTATTGAAGAATGAAAGAATTTCAAGAATAAAAGATAATATGTTATGTTCAATAATAGTTTGAAATGAAATAAAACTGTTTTTACATTTACTTAATCCTATGTTCTTACTTAATTTGTTTGAATTCGATATATGTCATTTACACAATTATATTACAAAATGTGCTATTAATATTGAATGAATATCTGTAGCACAGTGCATTAGCTACATGATTGCAACAATGTATTCGATAACAATTTCGTTTCTTAAATGAAGGATAACTTTTCAAGAGAAATCCAATAGTGTTCTATTACAATGAATATAACTTCATTAAGGAACAATTTTGAGACATTTATAGCTATTTTCCATATTCTACTGGTGTGTGTGTGTGTGTATACATACACATACACATGCATATATGTATGTATAAATATGTACATATAATAAATCTATGTTTTATGTAAAATCATACATAAAAACAATCTAACATTAACTAAAAGAGCACTCAACACATTTAATAGAGTATTAAATCTATTTTTACATTCAATGTTCCCTTACAAAAATAAATTGTTATATATCTGCATATGTGTGTGTGTGTGTGTGTGCATGGATGCGTGTGTGCATGTGTCTGTGCACACGCATGCGTGTGTGTTCAGGTTAACACTGAATCCCATCCATCAAATTATCATTTACAGAAGTTTCAATACTTGGTGTGCTTCTATTTTCAGTCTTCAAAGATGATTTGATTAACACCAATAAAAAGTCAATTGTACATCCATGCCAGCGACAGCTAAACTATAGCACATGTGCCAAAGTTGGTGCAGTGGATGATTAGAAATGGTGCATTGCACACTCATCTGTAATTCGTATATTTGATACTCTTTTGCTCCAGAGATGTTAGCCAATACCAGTCCATTGAAGTCTGATAATCCTATACTCCTTTGTAATCATTTATGGGTTTATATTTTCCAAAAATCAAACCTTGTTTTTACATTATTCATTACAGTACAAAAGAAAATGAGCAAACAGAAAAGCAGGAAATGATTATAAAAATGAATTCAATTAAAAGTGGGAAAATGAATTCCTATTTATTTAGAGAATATTGCAAAATGTTACATTTGGAATGTGATGATTCTACCCAACATTCTGAGTTGTATTGAGTTTCTGGCAAAGAATCCCAGAGAAGATTTTGGAAACTGAAAAATACTATCCATTATTTTCTCGGAAAGGAAAATGAACCGCCTGAAGAAAAAACCCTTCTATACAAGATAGCAATTGGTTGTTTGATTTAAAATTTTTAGTTGACATAACTAGCTAGCTATGTCAATGATTTAAATTTGAATCTTCAGGATTAGAACAAATTGCTTTGCAGTTCAGTAAATGATATTAAGACAGTTAAGATTTAAAACTGTTCATCTCTCAAATGCAAGAGAACTTGAGAATTCGAACCAGTTTCTACACTTAGAAAAGCACAGTGAATGTGATGAGGATAATGACAATTTTACAAAATATGTAGAAAAAAAATTCAACCTTTTTGTAAGAGACATTTGAAAGTCATTTTTGTTATTTTGTTCGAGAAAATTGCATACACACATTTATGAAACCATTTTCACTTAGTGAAGGAAAAATAAATATATCATGAAAATGCCTAGTAATATACAAACAGAACTTATTTGTTTGAAAACAAATTCATTATTGAAAATGAAATTTGATTTGATTCCCTCAATTCCAAATGCTACTGATATGATTAATTTTTGATGATCATTACCCTGTGAACATTTTCATAACTATGTAAATTTGCCCAGAGTTACATCTTTCATTTTGGAACGCTGCACAGATGTGAACAAATATTTTTATTCATGAAAGTGATATATAAAAGAAGAAAAACAACACGAAAATGAAGTCATGATTGACTGATTCAAATTTGAAGAATTCTCTGCTGTGCTCAGTAAATAATATAACTCCAAATATTAAAAGTTTGGCAACTTAAAAACAGATTAAAGTAAATAATGTCTACTTTTTTTATATTAAATCATTATAACACGTAAAAATGATAAATATATAATATATCTGTATGAATATATTTCATGCAAGAATTGAATGGGAAACAACACTTAAATGATGCATTTGAACTCTTGTGTGAAAAAAATTGGTGCATGGAATGTAAAATGATGGCAAACCCCATGCTTCTGCACAAATACTATCTTTTGCATCAGTAAGATTAAAGAAATCAATGTAGCAGTAACTAAAAGCTTTGTTAAGATGAAAGTTTGAGTAAGTGATTGGAAGATGATATCATGAAAATTTCAGCAACTGTTTTATCAGGGAAAAAGCCCACTAAAACTTACATTGCATTAAGGAGGTTTTGCACTGGTAGCAATGATAAAGCAACGATGAAGGAGCTTGATATTATGGATGCAACCATAGACTACAATCTGGCCTGGGCAAAATATATCTCCACTGTATATAACACGTTTGGAACTTTATACAAAACTGCTAGCCAGTCGGACAAGGACACTAGAGCCACTATTTACAAAGTGCAAATTTGAAGCCTTCTGGAGTATACCTGCCTGTGTTGGATGAATATTTCATACAGCATGCTCAACTAACTCACTGCAGTTCAAAAGAAAGCTCTCAGGATCATTGCAGTTGATGATTCTAATACTGTGAAAATGTGTACCATCATTTATCTAGACATTGCCTGAACAACAGCTTGTGTTGGCAAACTCTGGAGTAGATTATCAGTTGTATCCTAACAAACAGAAACTCTACAAATAATCTTTATTTTGCTTGTATATTCAATCCTGCCTGATTTAGTACACTATGTATGAACCAAGAATATACAACTGAAAATGGGGAAACATCTGGTCATCTACTCCACTGAGAAAATCCTACAAGCTTTATACCATGCACCTTACACTTCATTTGTAAAATTAAATGAGTAGTCAAGTATATAAGGAGGAAAGCCTTCTCCTTCTGGAAAGGTACGTCTGTAACATTATGAAACATTTATGTATTTAGGAAATGAGAATACCTCCTGTCACAATTTAAGAACTTCAAAAACTTAGAACCTTATTAGCTCAATTTATAAAACAGCTAAGATTCAGACAACATATCAATCTTTCCAGAACACCATAAACAACTATATGGCATCTTTAAAACAATCACCTAACATCCATGTACTTGCAGACAAAACAAAATATATACAAAGTAAATAGTGCCACGCAAACATTAATCTCTTACTAAAAAATGACCAAAACATTTTAAAACCTAGTCCTACTATCAATAACTCTATAAACATAGAAATAAAGAAGACCAGCCAGTTAGTTGAAAATGGATCACATACAGTGCTTTGTCATTATTCTAGAAGACTATAAGGTCAGTTTCCCTTTTAAACCAAGGAGGAGGTTAATAAGTGAATTAAGAATTAACTAGGTCTGTTTAACAAATGTATCCTCAACACAATTAGCTTTAAGATTAGAGATACTATGATAACAACACAATGAAACTCAAAAGAAATCAGAAGAAGCATGCAAAAGAGGAAACTACACTGATATGCATTTGTGAAAAACAAGTACTATGCAACCCAGGTAGAAGGAGCTGCTGAAGACAAGAATCAAGGAAGACGTGAAAAGTAGTGAATACTGATATTAAGAAACTGAACCCCATGAAGGAGATTAGAGACAATCACAACAACTGGTGAGGCACTGTGCTAGAGAAAACATTTCCAACCCATGCAAGCATGAACAAACAGGCATGGTGATGCTACTACTGCTGATCATGAGATGGTTATGTAATGTGAACACAGATAAATGTCTCCTAATATATGACAGTTGGGCTTACAGAATAAAGCAGATATGAGTTGGATCTCCCCACAACACTTCCAGATTGAATGCTGTTCTGCCTTATATCATATAACAGTGATTTTTAATATAGGTACAAGACAGTAAATTGAAGGGAAAATAGTTAACTCAACTCCTGCACTGACGAGTACTTATTATTAATTCTCAGAAGAATGAAAACAGTAATCCAGAATATGACTAGATTGCTTATGTCAAGAAAAATGTATTCGGATGTGATAGGAACATGTTAAATATGCACAAAATTTTGAAAGTGGGAGCAACATGTTTTTTATTTAATAATTAGTCGAATTTTTGGGTGAAACTGGTTTTATTAAATTTCAGTATACTACTGGCAATTATTTTATCAACTTTGGACAGATAAAAGACAAAGTCAACCCTAGTGGGATTTGTACTCAGAATCTAGAGGTGTAATTAGGTTCTGGAAGATATTTGGTCTAAAGTTCTAACAGTTCTGCCAATCTACTACCCTTGTCTCAGGTAATATTCTCAGAAGCTGGTGGTGAACTGGCAGAAATGTTAGCATGCTGGGCGAAATGCTCATTGGTATTTCATCTGTCTTTACGCTCTGAGTTCAAATTCCACGAGGTCAACTTTGCCTTTCATCCTTTCAGGGTCAATAAATTAAGTACAGTTGCATACTGGGGTCGATCTAATTGACTAGCCCCTTCCCACCAAAAACATTTTGTGCCATGTGCCTAGAGTAGAAAAGAATATTCTCAGAAGCCTGGTATCTTCTCCCAATAACTACATATACTGATGTAATTATAGAATGATTTAAATACAAAATAAAATACTAACAATAAATTTAAACTTAAGACCAAACATATGCTCCACTGGCATTTTCAATTCTATAATTGGAATGGATAATATATACTGGGTTAAAGAATCGATGTGAGTTAATGATGGAAAGTACCTGTAATGCAGGTAGATCAAGACTGGCAATAATTCTGATAGATCAGATTCGTAATCATATTATTTCACAGATGAAATGATACATGATTGATCTGAGATACTGTATTGCAGATTTGCCCAAATGATGCCAGCATAGAAAGCCAGATGTTAAAACAATGATTTTGATTGTAAGAAATGTTTTCCACTCAAATGCTCTGTCTACCTCATGCCAGCTACGCAAGATTAGTATCATATCCAGGTATCAGCTAGCTAGACAGTTTATATAATGAACCGTTTCATGATTCATAGTAATGTTTTGGATTCATGTTACACACATCTATTTGTATTATACAAATGGAATATATGACATACAATAGATATTCACATGCTGTACAATACATACGTAGTACACGAATACAAATTAACTTTCAAGTCATTCAAAATGATATGTTCATGAAATCAATATATATAAGATGGAACAGAAAGTGTTTATTAACTCTGGTTGATAATCCTTTCAAATGAAGAAGACCTTCAGAATATTCTTATTTTCTTTTTGTGTTTGTGTGTTCTGATATCAACGAGCAGTTTCTATAGATTTACTCCTTTATGTAAAGATTATGAATTAATGCATACTACTAATTCCCAATACAACAAATGTCATGCATTGAGAAGATAAAAATCTACGTGTTGATCTTACACTATCTTCACATAAAAAGAATTAGCCGTGACATGTAAGGTGTTCATAGTGTTAATGTGAATACATATTTGACATTTCCTGCTGTGGAGAGTAACATCAATATAAAGATGTGTATAAATACACACATGCACACACGCACACAGGCTTATGACCAGGACATTAAAAGTCAGTTATAAACTGCCAAGTGTTTTCAACAAAGTATTGATTTGTAAAGTTCTAACAGAGGAATTGGTTTTCATGAGAATAAAAATAAGATTGGTCATGAATTATTCTTTCCTTAGATATCTAAATTCTAAATGGCATCCTCTGCTAAGCTATATATTAAATCAACGAGCTGTCCTTGGCGTATCATTTCCTAGAGTGAGCTTTTTTATCTATGATAATATATCAACAGTACTATATTGATTTTAAATTGTCTAATTAAGTCCTTTCATACTTTTAATCAAGGTTTGTAACAGGCTGAATCAATAAAGTGCTGGCTTCCCTGTCAAATAATCATTTGTATTACATCACCAATGTCAAATAATGTCCCCAGTGAAAAAAATTAAACATCAATAGTCCAAGCTACCAAGCTGTAAATAGGTATGGAAAAGATCAGTGCCAGACTGTAAGCTGCATAGAAATAATGGCAGACACAAAATGGGAATCACTCTTACTTCTTGAGAAAGTCCACACTTGAATCAGCTTTCAATAATAAACATTTCCACAATCTTTAATGTTTTCAGCTTCTGCCATGGTCATTGCATTGTATAACACAAATTTAATATATATGATACGTACAAAAGATATTTTCACACTGTACAAAACATAAAGTTAAATTCTTCACTGATGTAACAATGGCTCAATGGTCTATGGCACATTATGCTTTTATTTAGCCACATCCTATTACATTAATGGGCTAATGAAGCAACAAATAATCACTTGAGAGGTTGACAATTTGTAATCAGTCATTAGTGGTGCCCAAACTAGACATTTAGCTCTTAATGACTCATCCTAACCTGTTGTATATAGGTATTCCAGAAGGGTATAGTTTCCTGATGAAAGCAGTAGCAACCCTGTGAAATTAACGAATGGTTTATGAGAATGCATTTAAACCCGTCATGTGTGACAGTTGGCATGTTATCCAGGTAGAAATTTGACATCCATTTAATATAACAAAAAACAGAATTAAATACCAGCTTAGAAGACCTTTCAGGTTTGTAAATGGATTATTTCAGAAAGAATTAAAAGCTTCAACTGAAAAACTGAAGGGAGTTTTAGAAGTGCATATAATAAATTTGGAAAAAAGTTCAAAAAGTATCATGCAGTACATAGTGTCACGACTATTTGAATTGTTATGTAACTTCAATGAAATACCAGTTTTAATTTGATAGATAACTATCATATAAAGCTCAAATTAGACCAGATTGGATGACAGATTAGATTATGTTTCTGCATTAGCTTTTCTATACAACCCTATAAATTCCTGTAAAAAAATGCAATTTGTATTCTTTCCTAACAAATACACAATTATGAAAGGCCCTCTTCAGTCCATTAGCTCTAGTTAAAGCACTTACAGAAATAAAAAGGAGGTCTACAACAACAATCAAATATTCAGTTTCCTTTTTGCTAGAAACAAATACAATTGTGTCATTTTAACCATTTCAGAACACAGAGAATCTGTTAGCTTCACTTTTTTAAATTTTATTTATTTATCTATTTTAAAACTTTTTTCTCATACTGTGTACCTTGAAATGTCTCTCACTGAACAGATCACACTTTTGTGACTTAGTCACTTACATAATTTTCCTTTTGGTCACATTTCTCTGGCCTTGTAATTGACACAATACCACTGCAAAGAAATTGTGTCAGTGACCAGGCTACAGAAGCAGGATAAAATATTTTGAGACTTCACAATACTATTAAGAAATAAAATAAAGTGGAGATAACAGTTTTTGTGTTTTTAAATGCAATTGTTTCATTTTCAGTATGTAAGCAACACAGAATGCATGCAAGCATACATGCATGCATACATACATGCATACATACCAATCTGCCCATACACATACATACATACAAAAATACCCTATTGTTGATGTTGAAATTCCAATGAAGGAGTCTTGGATCTAGGCTACAAACTGGCTCTTTGTCTATCGACAATAAATCTTGAAATAAAACTGAATAATGACATACATGGTTGTGTGGTAAGAAGGCGCAGGCATGGCTGCGTGGTAAGAAGCTTCCTTCTCAACCACATGGTCCCGAGTTCAGTTCCACTGCATGGCACCTTGGGCAAGTGTCTTCTACTATAACTTCAGGTTGATCAAAAGTGGATTAGGTAAACGGAAACTGAAAGAAGGTTATGTGTGTGCGTGTGTGTGTATGTATGTATACATTTGTGTGTTTGTGTGTATGTATGTATACATTTGTGTGTTTGTGTCTGTGCTTGTCCCCCCCAACATCGCTTGACAACTGATGTTGGCATGTTTCCATCCCCATACTTTAGCGGTTTGGCAAAAGAGATCAATAGAATAAGTACCAGGCTTACAAAGAATAAGTTCAGGGGTCAATTTCATTGACCAAAAGGTGGTGCTTCAGCATGGCCACAGTCAAAATGACTAAATCAAGTAAAAGAATAAAAGTATACATACATACATACATACATACATGCATACATACGTACATACGTACATACATACATACATACATACATAAATACATACATACATACAAGAAAATACCAACACTGAACTATTCAGATTACAATCTGAACTATCCAGGTTACAAGTTCAGGTTTATAACTGTAATTACTGGGGCATTAGGATATGTAGCACACTGCCTAAATACCAATCTTGAGAAATTAGGCTTCTTAAAACCAGAAAGGAGAAAGATGATTCAAAGACTACAGATCTACGCCCTCACTGGAACTGTAAAAGTCCGTAAAACTTTCCAGAAGTTTATCATTTAATTATATATGAGTGTCTAAATATGCAACTATATGCATGACAATACATACATTAAAGCAAAACATACAAATTTGTACATATACATACATATGTACATACATACTTACATACAAAACTACTCTGTTGATGTTGTTGAAATTCCAATGAAGGTGCCTTCTATCTAAATTAGAAACCAGCTCTTACTCTATTGGCGAAAAATCTTCAGATAAAACTGAATAATGACATACATACAATCATTCATTTTTGTGTCTGCTTTCTCATGCTAGCTAGATGAATATATTATGCAGGAAACAATCACAGACATACTCACATGCAAACATACACACAAACTCGTTATATATATATATTTATGCATGTATGTACGTATGTATGTTTGTATGTGTGTATGTGTGAGAGGGAGAGAGAGAGAGAGAGAGAGAGAGAGAGAGAGAGAGAGAGAGAGAGAGGGAGGCTTCTTCTAGTTGCCACCTATTATATCCACTCACAAAGCTTTGGTTTCCTGGGGCTTCAGTACTAGCTTAAAGTGGTGCATGGGATTGAACCTGAAACTACATGGCTGGGAAGTAAACTTCTTAACCATATAGCCATATCAGGGCCTATAAATATATATATATAGGTGCAGGTGTGGTTGTGTGTTTAAAAAGTTTGCTTCCCAGCCATGTAGTTTCAGATTCAGTCCTGATGTGCACCACTCTGCAATGGTTGCACAGCAGTTATTGAAGTAGATTTTTCTCTGGTTGGATGCCCTTCCTGTTGCCAACCCTCACCTGTTTCCAAGCAAGCAAATATTTCCCAATGGCCAGATATGTTTTCACAGAATATTGGGAAAAAATGTCACTACTTGTATGACAACAACACTCATTTACAACTATCATATGATGTCAAGGCAAGGAGACACAAACACATACACACACTCGCTGAGAAACACACACACACACACATGATAGGTTTCTTTCAGTTCCCATCTACTTTGTTCATCATAACACCAAACACCTTAAAGAATGTACAAGGTATATTTTATCATGGCACAAACATTTGACAGTTTTTTCTCAATAAGACTAAAGGGTCTTCTCAGTCTTATATTGTTTCTGCTCAGCTGCCAGCCATTTTAAAGTGAGTACGAGATGCATTTTATGATGGTATCAGCACCAGTGAGCATGCATTGTTTCTCCACAAGATGTCCTCTCAACTCTAAACTATTCCTATACATTCAGGTTAAAAAGTGTGATAAGACAGAGTGAGAAGGTGAGAGTGAGAGAGAGAGAGAGAGAAGTATTTTGGGATTAACTGAATGATTTGGATGAAAATGTGGTAGAGGAGGGAGCAGTGGATGAGAGAAAGCAATGGTAGCTACATGTTTGCAAGAAGACAAAAAGTGATGGATGTATCTTCTACTATAGCCAAAATGATGGCTAAGTGGTAGCCTCATTGGTTACTGTATGGACTTACATATTCTTAGAAAGAATTAGAAATCTAAGGAAAAAGACATTAGAAATTTAAGGAAAAAAATTTCCATTGAAGGATGAACATACATTCATCTGATAAATAATATATAAATACACACACACCCACATATACATGTGTGTGTACTTGATCTTCACCATCACTTGGCAACTGGTGTTAGTTTGTTTACATCCCTGTAACTTTGCAGCTTGACAACAAGGGACTGATAGAATAAGGATCAGACTTGGCAAACTTGGTTGTCTGAATCACTTTGTATCAATAACTACATCATTTCATGATGGGATGGAAGCATAGATCACTGTCAGTGGTGGGACCCATTTCAGTAGAGAATGGTGTCAAACAAGGTGACATCTTTGCCCTATATATATATATGTGTAATGTACTGATCCATGACAGAAAATTCAACAAAAAAAGTACTCCATCTGGTGAGAGAGAAATATTATTATTTAAAGGTCACAATACATGTATTAAAGCGTTACTAATAGTTTCATATGTTGAGAGAACTCAAACATATTCTTCAGGCACAAACCGCATATCATAACAAACTAAAGAAATTGAATAATAGAAGAAATGCAAAAAAAAAAAAAAAAAACAAAACTGAGAAGGCAGCATACAGAAAATGCAGACAGTAAACAACGGAAAATGAAAAACAAAAACTAAAATGTTTTCTGTATGCTGCCTTCTCAGTTTTTTTTGCATTTCTTCTATTATTCAATTTATTTAGTTCGTTATGATATGCGGTTTGCGCCTGAAGAATATGTTTGAGTTCTCTCAACATATGAAACTGTTAGTAATGCTTTAATACATGTATTGTGACCTTTAAATAACAACAACAACAACAACAACAACAACAACAACAACAACAACAACACCAACAACAATAAAAAAAAATAATAATAATACTATATATATATATATAAACACACAAACACCTATATAGTGGGAGAGAACAGGAATTTAGGAAATCGAGGTGAATTTCAGTAAACACATGTAAAATCCTGGCTAACAGAGTGTATAAGGAGGGGAATCAGAATTCAGGGCATTCTATACAAACTGCATATCCAAGTTCTTGTTTCATCTCCTAGACTTCTTTTTCTTCACCCCTATGCATGTAAACAATAACTTTAACAACCTCTTGACCTATCAGAGCCAGTACACTGGCTGATTTGTATTAAATCAAAGAAATGAAACTGATATATCCCCTTATCTTCATTATCCATCTACTGACATATCTCCATAATGGATTGACAACTTGCTGCTTTGATTTATTTGATAATCTATATATTGCCATCTCTCACTCTATTTACTGGAAATAATTCAAAATATACTTCAAAATTATTACTCTAACGTGGTCCAAACTGATGGCTAAGTGGTAGCCTCATTGGTTACTGTATGGACTTACATATTCTTTTAAAATATATATGCCATTGTGTAAATTGATGAAATGGCCCGACAAATTATTTAAGTGGTCATGACTATTTAATAAAGATATATAACACCAATATCTCCATTCCTTTGCTTGACATGGCTGTGTGAGAAGAAGTTTGCTTCCTAACCACATGGTTCTGGGTTCAATCCCACAGTGTAGGATCTTAGGTAATTGCCTTCTACTATAGCCCCAGACCAACCAAAGCTTTCTGAGTGAATTTGGTAGATGGAAACTGTAAGAAGCCTGTCATATACATATATGTATGTGTGTGCATGTGTTTGTGTCTCCTTGTCTTGATATTGTGTGATACTAGTAAATGAGTGTTATTATCATACAAGTAGTGTCGCTTATTTCCAGTATATTGTGAGGAAGAGAGGGCTGGTAGCAGAAGAGGCACATCCAGCCATAGAAAATCTGCTTCAGTAATATCTGTCCTGCATACCTTTTACTAGTGTCAGTCATTAGACTGCAGCCATGCTGGGGCGCTGCCTTGAAGAATTTTTAGTCAAATGAATTGACCGCAGGACTTATTTTAAAGGCCTGTTATTTATTCTATCAGTCTCTTTTGCTGAACTGGTAACTTATGGGGACATAAACAAACCAATACTGGTTGTCAAGCAGTGGTGTGGGACACACACACACACATATATATACGACAAGGTTCTTTCAGTTTCTGTTTATCAAATCCACTTACAAGGCCTTGGTGGGCATGGGGCTTTAGCAGAAGACATATGCCCAAGGTGCTACACTGTGGGATTGAACCAAGTGTCATATGATAAGGAAGCAAACTTCTTAACTTCTTACAACACAACCATGCCTGTTCCTAATATATATATATATATATATATATATATATATATATATATATATATATATATATTCATCCTTTATTCCTTTACTTGCTTCAGTCACTTCACAGCAGCCATGCTGGAGCACTGCTTTTAGTCAAACAAATCGACACCAAGACTTATTCTTTGTAAGCCAAGTACTTATTCTATTGGTCACTTGCCGAACTGCTAAGTTACGGGGACATAAACACACTAACATTGGTTGTCAAGTGATGGTGATGGGGGGGGGGGGGGACACAAACAGAGACAACAAATACATACATACATATATATACATATGACAGGCTTCTTTCAGTTTCTGTCTTTCAGATCCACTCACAAAGCTTTGGTCAGCTTGAGGCTATAATAGAAGACACTTGCCCAAAGTGCCATGCAGTGAGACTGAACCCAGAACCATGTGGTTAGGAATCAAGCTTCTTATCACACAGCCACTACTGCACTTATAACATATCAGTGCCCCGGGTGAGGTATGAACTCAGAATCTCTGCATTCTTCAGCCATGACTCACACAGCAAAGGTACTGTCTATAAGTACGATGTGCTAACTGATTATATATATATATATATATATATATATATATATTTGAAGAAAAGCAACAAAAATTCAATAGGTTATAGCAGTACGTACGTTTCGTACAAACTTCATTTATTCATGTAGTGAGAACACTACATAATATGTGCAATGAAAATGTACTCCTCAGCTGCATAATGGAATTTCATTTTAGAAAGTCATTTTGTAGATGTGTGCAGGCCCCTAACAGAGTCTGCCTCCTCAGGTTGGTGGGATATCTGGAAATAGGCTCTGTTAGGGACCTGCAAAAGTTGAAGTAGCATGGAATTCAAATCAAACAGTTTTGAATAATATATATATATAAAGGACAAATTAAATAACATAGACCTATATACAATTGTGTGTGTGTGTGTGTGTGTGCGTGTGTGTGTGTGTGTGTGTGGGTGTGTGCACGCGCGCGTGCGCGCATGTGTGTGTGCATGTGCATGTGTGAGGGCATGTGCATGTGTGTGTGAATGTGTGTATAATCATGGGTGTGTGTATGTGTGTATGTGGTTTCAGCTGTATATGACTATTATCCAAACAAGAGAGTCCTCAGCACTATAGTGATAGAGTGCATTAAGATTCCAAGTTGAAGAATTCAGTATTACATACTTACTATTCTGAATTTCTCAACTTTGAATGCCACATAACAATGAAACTTAAACAGAAATATAGCTTAATTTGCTGGAAAAATTCTTCTTCTGCTTCACAAACATCTGTAGCTCCACACTAACTTTCATCTCATTGATTATCTATAATAACTAACCTATAAACCTCACCATCCTTTTACTAGCAGAAATTTAAATCTTCCCAACACTAATTGCTATACAGCTCAACTTCTCTTAACAATAACCTACAGCATAATTTCAACAGAAAAATTAGTGTTTGCATCAATGTTAAATACACAATCACCTCAACAGATTTATAACTTGACACAACAAAGTATTCCAGTTACTTTAGGTGAAGGTCTTTCTCCCTAACTTCCCCAAATATTATGATTTTCCTTCACCATAACTACCAACATTGATTTAACTGTCTCAACTGTTATAGTGAGAACATTCAGTATAACTCTCCCCTCTCTGAAGATGTTGCTGTTGTTCAACCCTAGTTCAGCTATAAATGAGTAGACTTAAGATCAAAGACATTTCATTTGTAACTATCTGGTCTTTATAGAGATATATAGAACTACATCATTCATTTTATCTTTTCCTTTTTAATATAGGTATGGTGTAATTTGAGGGGCTTTTGACTGCTATTTCTAGCAAGTCGAGCAACCACATAGTGGCATCTCAGAAGTAATCAATTTTAGTGTCTTCAATGTTCCTTGACATCCTAGTTTTTCAAACTCCACTCCTTCTATCCTAAGATTCTGAATCTCTTTGCCATGTTTTAACTTTCTCCTTGGTTTTTGATTAATTTAGTGATAAATATTTATTACTATATCATGGTAAATGACATTGAGCATGCGGTAGTTATCAATTGGACAATACTGCAACATAATTTCAATCAGTGGTTATAAAATCATTTTACTTCACTTAGATAAATAATGCTCAAGAGAAAGATAAGAACATCCTTTGTAACTACTCAAAAGGAAATTAATATTTATTATTACAAACTGGAACTATCATTTTCTCTAGTATTCTTTACTAAATTCCTAAGGTAATGAGATGGTAGAATTGTTAGTGAGTTGGACAAGTAGCATTTCTTTGGGCTCTTTACATTCTTGGTTCAAATTTCACCAAAGCTGACTTTGATTTCCATCATGTTGAGATCAATAAAATAATTACCAGTTGAACACTGGAGTCAGTGGGACTTACCCACTCCCTTTAATCCTTTAGTTTCTAAACTGGCCATATCCAGCTCAAAATTTTCTACCTGTTTTATGTTCAAACTGGCCAGATCTGGCCTATCACACCTACCTAACAATGTCAGTGTAAAAATATACAATTGCATCATTGAAATCTCAAAGCTACAAGATAATGCATGATTAATTTAAATCAATGTGAATAAATATCAGGTCATCCCATAAGTTCTGTCAGGATTTTGAATAAAGAAAACAAGTGATCAAAAGGTTATATTTAATTGAAATTTAATCATCAATGTACTTTACTTGATTATCTATGACTTCCTTCCATCTATTTACAATGTAAAACTCTTTTGGTTTCAAAGTGAAGAACTCTGAAATGTCAGTTTCGACCTCCTCCTGGCTTGCAAAAGTTATGTCCCCCAAATGATTTTGTAAACTAAGAAACAAATGGTAGTCTGAAGGAGCAAGGTCGGGAGAATAAGGTGGATGAGGAATTTTTCCCAACCAAGCTCTTTGATCTTCTTTGATGTGATCTTTGTAGTGTGGAGTCGTGCATTGTTTTGATGAAACATCACTCCTTTTTGATTCACTAAAGCAGGTCTTTTTTTCTTCAAAGTTTGGTTCAAATGCTCTAATTGCTGACAGTGGACTTGAGCATTGATTGTTGCATTAGGTGGTAACAATTCAAAGTGAATTACTCCTTTGCAATCCCACCAGATAGAGAGAAGAACCTTTTTTTCATGAAGTTCCCTTCTCAGTTGTGGTTGAGCTTCTTCCCTTTTACCAAGCCACTGTTTACGATGTTTAACATTTCGATAGAAGATCCATTTTTCTTTGGATATTTCCATGTTAGAAAGGGTTTTAATCAAAAAAATTTTAATTCTATTATTCTGTAAAATAATATTTAATTAGTTTAAATGTACACAAATGCATAAAAATAATTTTTTATTCCATTAGACATTCTAAAATACTATTAAATTTCATTCAATTTTAAAAAAGGCAAAATCGGACAGAACTTATGGGATGACCTGATAAATAAACATTACATTTGACAGAATAATCTGAATGCTAAAAGGTTAAATTGCTTGCGCCAAAATTTGAAATCATTCTTTCCTAAGTACTCTTGGAAAGCCTAGAATTCTTTGCAGGAAAAAAAAAAACATTAATCCATTCTCATCTCATCTCCATACTAGTTATTAATTTAGCCTTTGCTCAATTCTGATTCAGCATACCTTTGATCAAAGGTATTCCAGTTATGACCATCCCAACCCGTCCTTTTTTTATTTATTCTTTTTATTCTCATTGTACATTGGCAATTTTGTGAGTAGAGAAAGATTTAGCTGCTATTTTTAGTAGATCAAGTGAGCCTGTAGTAGCTTATTCATTAACTCACAGATATAAATTAGTTAGAATGGATGGAAGGCAGAATCTAAAATTATTTCACTGAACATAATTCTCCGTTATCTGTTCAGGAAATTCATTCTACTGATTTAAATTTGAACATATTATCTAAACTGAAATCATAGGTTTTTATTTAAAAAAAGAAACCCATTTTGTATTAGAAATTCATCTATAATGTTAGGAGTGTGATTTCAGAATGATCAAAACAGAGAAAAAGAAACAAAAAATCAATAGGAAGTAAAAATAAACACAGCTTGAAACATGTTGCTGAGAGATGTATGTATTGCTTTATCAAAATTTATTTCGATAATATATGATTATAGCAATTTAAACTGAAAAGAATTTCTACAGAATAAATCCCTATCAATACCACACACCACAATAACTATACTAACAGCAAAATGAATTATAGAAACAGTTGCCAAATTTCCATCAAATGTTATCCTAATATCTTTAAAGGAAAAAGACAAAAGGAAGGGTGAAGTGCATAACACAGAGGAAGGTGGACTTCCTGAGAAAATGATGGGATTATCACTGCTTGAATGCCTGCAACCATGCCTGCTCAATGACAGCTATCTAATCTAGGACTAAGCAACTGATACACTAACTGACATAAAAACAACCAACTCAATAATGGAGATATTAACCACAGAAACATAGATAAGTCAACAGTGAAGCTTTTATGTGGTCACTCAAAACTCCATCATATCACACTTTATCTTCTTAAATAAGAAAAGGACATATCAGATATGTAGTAGTGCATATCACTAATTAAAAAGGATGTTTACATATTGATATATCTTTGATCATAGGTCTATCTGCTGGAAGTCCATGGTATCACTTCTTTGTTGTACCTGTCAAATTGATAATAAAGTAAGGACCATTATTCTAAATGCAAGTGTTTCCATGAAGGATTATGAAGAAATGCCAGCCTTTATACATAAGAATAATTCCTCAATGCTAGACATTTACATCACTAAAATTCCTTTGACTTAGGAACCCTTACCTAGTGTAACTCACTTTCTTTACCATCATAAATGAGCAAAATGTGGTAAACTTCAAAAAAAAAAAAAAAATTAAAAATGATAAAACCCCTGGAATATATAAACCAGAGAGTTGCTAATAGTTATACAAAAAGGCACAGTGCATAGTCGCTTCTCAGAAGCGAAGTATTCAGAATTCAATGCCTGAAATTTGTGTACAACAAAAGAAGGGTAAAAAATGGTTATAAATTATTAATTGTCCAATAATTAATTCTCTTTCCAATTTCTGGTCTATATAAACTATTCATTGGATTTTGTTTCCAATATTGGATCACACCCATAAAAAAAAAAGCACATTCAATCCTCATTGTACAATGCCACCAAATATGCATGCAAAACAATTGAAACTAACCATGCTAGCCTTATATGATTATGCTTCCCTATACATAAGTGCAATAATAAGAGTATTGGTTCTAGCCATCCTCAGCCTCCCTCAAACCAACACACACACTTTTCATCTTGCTATACTACAAGCCATCATACTCTCTTTCTCTCTCTCTCTCTCTCTTCTGGAACACTTTTATTACCACCCAACACCTACTCTTAATACTCTTGGAGGAGGAGTGATTGGCAATTGCAGAGGTGGGCAAAGGTAAGGGTATCACATCCTCCTCCTCCTCCTCTAATTCCACTATGCCTTTCCCCCATCACTTACTCCATTCACCCTATCACCCATTCTGGTTCTTCTGATGTCATTGCTCTCTCTCTCTCTCTCCCCTATTTACTAAGCAAATGTTCATGCCTTCACTTATTGATAACTCTCTACATGTACACACCCATCCTTACTTCTCAACAATTCCTTTCTGGCTTTTCTGCTGTCATCTTTCCTTTTCTAATTTCTTTCTTTGTTTAACATACTTCAGGTTACTTAGCACTCTCTTCATTTTACTGCATATTAAGTACTCCACTACCTGTGCTGGTGTTGCCACAGAATTTGTCATGCTATGTTCCCTGGGGAATAGTGAATAAGGTGGCCTCACTAGTGTTGGTGTCACAAAAAAAATGCACCTCACACACTATAAAGTGACTGACAAATGAGCAAAGAAAACATTGGATTGAGAAATAACTTTAATCCTATTTGTCTGAGGGTTAGGGAACCACTCAAGTGTTGGTGCCACAAGAAAAAAACCCAGTAACATCGTTGGTGCATTGGAAGAGCATCCAACCATAGAAAACGAACCAGCTGATGCATATGAGCACTAGACTTTTGGAATAGTAGCACCTAATAAGAAATTAGACTGTGATGACCTATCCAACCCATGCCAACATGGAAACATTGGAAGTAGAGATAAAATGATGATGATGAATAAATTGATATAGATATATACACACACATGCATAGACACATATATACAAACACAGGCATACATATATACATTAACCCATTAATGCATAGCATCTAGAAAAATGGATATAGGAAAAATTACTATTGTTTGTTAAGTAAACTACCTATTGAGATTATTTTAGGTATAGTCTGCCTCTAAACTAGTGCTCTATGAATTAACAAGCACTGTGCACAAACAAACCAATTATACATACGTACAAAACAAGTGATAATAATTTTTCCTGCATCCATTTTACTGGACACTATGCATTATTGGGTTAAACTTATACAAGGTAAAGGTTGACAATGACTTTGAAGTTTCAACTTGCTCATTTTTGCCAGACTGTGTTTTATTTGAGCGAGCCTTCAGTTTAATGTTAAATTGTTTTTATATATAACTTGATATAAAAACAAACATTAATATATAAGGTGGTAAGCTGGTTGAATTGTTAGCACGCCAAGCAAAACACTTGGTGGTATTTCATCCATCTTTAAGTTCTGAGCTCAAATTCTGCCATGGTCAACTGTGCCTTTCATTCAGTAGGGGTCGATAAAACAAGTAATAATCAAGCATCAGGGTCAATGTAATTGATTTATAGTTCAAATTTATAGGAAACAAAAGACAAAGACAGGTGAAGGAACAACAAGCAGGTGTATTAGTTTAACGCTTGGAAAGAATGGAAAAGTCTTTGATGTTTTGAGCCTTGCTCTTCGACAGAATGGATTCAGAGGGAAAAAAATAGAGAGAGAATGAAAAAAAACAGAGAGAGGATGAAAAAACAAAAAATGGAGAGAGAATGAAAAAACCAGAGAGAGAAAAAAATGTGTAGGGATTAATAGTTCAGCATGTTACCCCACCTCCTAAAATTGTTGGTCTTGTGCCAAAATTTGAAATCAATATATATGTGTATATATATATATATATATATATATATATATATATATATATATATATATATATAATCCTTATGTGCATGGTAAACAATGAGAGTCAAAATGACGATGTACAAATTTGGTGGATTTGAATATGAATATGCTAATCACTGTTGTGCTTTATCATTGGAGAATACTACTTCTCTTTTCAGACAAATGTGTATTCATAACACATTCAATATGTTTTGGAACACCTGGTGTTTCGATCGATATCAGCATGTAGCAACAAATAATTTGTTTGTTGAAGTAATAAACAAGAATCATAAACTATAGTTAGATCCAATTAGTCCAGGATGCCTTTCACTTCAATGATGTGGAAGCACCTGATATTCCAAAGTTAACCTTAACAGAATCTGAACTTAAAATGTAAAGAGCTTAAAGAAATGCCATTAAGCATTTTGTCCAACATGCTAATGATTCTGCTAGCTCACTGCCTTTATATAACAACAACAACAACAACAACAACAGTAATAATAATGGTTTCAAATTTTGGCACAAGGCCAGCAATTTCAGGGAAGGGGTTAAGTTGATTATATTGACCCCACTGCTCAACTAGTACTTATTTTATCAATTCTGAAAGGATGAAAGGCAAAGTTGGCCTCGGCAGAATTCAAACTCAAAGTATAAAGATGGGTGAAATTTTGTTAAGCATTTTGTTCAGCGTACCAACAATTCTGCCAACTTGCTGCCTTAATAATGATAATCCTTCTCACTAAAGGCACAAGGCCTGAAATTTTGGGGGAGGGGAATAGTCAATTACATCGACCCAGTGTTTCACTGGTGCTTATTTTATTGACCCCAAAAGGATGAAAGGCAAAGTTGACTTTGATGGAATTTGAACTCAGAACATAAGGACGGACGAAATGCCACTAAACATTTTGCCTGGTGTGCTAATGATTCTGCCAGCTCACTGCTTTACTTAATAATAATAATAATAATAATAATAATAATAATAATAATAATAATAATAATAATAATAATAATAATAATAATAATAATAATAATAATAATAATAATAATAATAATAATAATAATAATAATAATTGATAACAGTATACATGGTAAAGAGGGTTGGACGAATGATATCAAATTAATGAAAGAATAAACATATCCATGTGTGTGAACCTTCCAACTGTTAGAAAGGCACAGCACAAGCATTCTTATTTCTTACAGGCACAGAAGTCAAACAAAAACCAACAAAATTACCATAAAATGTCTTCAACTTGGAAAATAAAGAGGTGGATCAAATACTGTAAGGAATTTTGCCCAATAATTCTAAAGATTCTACCAATCCACCATTTTGAATTACAATAATGGTCTGTCCACATTACTCTGTAAGGATCATAGGGCTGGTTTCTCTGGTGTGTGTATCATCACCATCATCATCATCATCATCATCATCATCATCGTTTAATGTCCGCTTTGACTGAGGACTGGCGAACCAGATGGCTGCACCAGGCTCCAATCTGATCTAGCAGAGTTTCTACAGCTGGATGCCCTTCCTAACACCAACCACTCCGAGAGTGTAGTGGGTGCTTTTACGTGCCAGCAGCACGAGGGTCAGTCAGGCAGTACTGGCAACAGCCACACTCAAATGATGTTTTTTACATGCCACCTGCACAGGAGCCAGTCCAGCGGCACTGGCAATGACCTCACTCAAATGTATATATATATATATATATATATATATATATATATATTCTCCCACTGGATGGGATGTTGGTCTACCATCACAGGATTACTCATGTTTACCAACTGAGTGGACTGGAGTAATGCAAAATGAAGTGTTTTTGCCAAAGAACATGACACATCACTCAATCTAGGAATTGAAACCACAATCTTACAACCATGAGTCTAACACCCTCACCACTAAGCCATGTGCCTTCACACAGACTAATAATAGCAATATTTAGAGTAATAATACCAATAATTATCCAGTATATGCATAAGAATAAATATCCTACTAAATAAATATTGTCCTGTAATTCTAATGCTGCTTTGCTTGTATCCATATTTGATATAATACCTCATTACATTCATCACAGCAGTGCATATCAATGCTGAATTTATATTTCTAATGAGGTAATTAACACAAATTAAGGCTATAAATATTAAAATAAAAATGATATGTGGTGAATGAAAATCAATTCACAAGCTTTATTATGCATATGAAACTAAAATAAAAATTTAATATGCCTTTAAAATACAACTAAACGCTAAATCTTGAGGATTTCAAACACTAAATGTCATTAAAATCCTGCACAATCACATTATTCTTCATCTTCAGTTCTGAATAAACCTTTATAATTGAAAGGATGAATAATGATATCATACAGATCTTCATTATCATTGTTGTCTCTTATTATAGGTTGTATGACATCTGCTGCTTCTTCATCATGACCTTATATATTTGTCTTCTGTTCCAAGCAAGGGATTAAATTCCACACTTCTTGAATGATTTGATAATAATCCTCTTTACTATAGGAACAAGGCCTGAAATTTGGATGTAGGAGGCTAGTTAATTATACTGACTTCAGTGGTTGACTGGTAGTTATTTTATTGACCCCAAAAGCATGAAAGGCAAAGATGGCTTCAGTAGAATTTGAACTCAGAACATAAAATGGGTGAAGTGCTGTTAAGCATTTTGCCCAGTGTGTTAACAATTCAGCCAGCTTGTCACCTTATGAATGATTTGGTAATAATGTCAGCTTTTATTTTCTTCATCTTTCATGTGATCTTTCTTCATGTATCCAGTTACTTGATTTTATCCTCATCATGTCCTTAAATAGCTTTATGATATAAACATTTAATGGTTGCAAAACACAAGTCTTCCAGGAATTACCGTTATGTCATTGCTTTTTGATCAGACATTATCAACAATGACTTCACTAGCCATGACCAAAACTGATCCCAGAAGAGCAAACACTTTCCCTTCTGTTGTTCAACAGGCTGTAAATACCAAAACTCCTTTTAGCCATTTTCTACATCTATCTTTATTTATCCAACCACATGGCTGTACATTACAACTCCTTGTGGAAACTCCTCTTTGGCATAGATTTTCTTTTAAAATCAATCAATGTTTTTAATTTATAGTACCATCTGCTAAACAAGAAAAAATTTGAAACAAACATGCTTTCCTCATGAGTGGTAGCTTTTGCCAGTACCATTTTCTCTCTCTCTCTCTCTCTCTGTGCTATTCAGTTCACAATTTATTTCTCTGACATGTCAAGATTAAGAAGTGTTTCATCCATTTTCCAATACAAGACAGCTTGTAGTCTATTTTCTGCCAATTTCTTTTTGCAAATAAGTGAAATGTTAGTATCTTATCATTCAGGTCAGAAGGCAGTTTTTGTGAAATCTTTGTTCTCTACTAAAGTGCTTAATCATACTGACTCATGAGCCTTGTGCACCATCCAACACTTTCCTTTAAATTCAAAATTCTATCCGGATTTTATTCTATTTGCACATACATTTGGATGGCTCCATGGGCTACACAAATTGTAGCTTAACTCTTTTTAAGTACCAACATAACTTCCTTCTTCAATAGTGGCAGCTTGTAGGGGTGACCTCTATTAGAACACTATTTTATTACATTATCTGAAGTTGAATATCTTTCTCCAATCTCTTGCAAGTTTATCAAAAACATGAAAGTCTTCTTTTTTTTTTTTTTGCTGCACTGTTATATATCTTCTCTGCAATTTCAATAAGTTCTTATTTGAATACTGCTCTAAATTTATTTTTTCTGGGAGGAATTTTCTCACAAGAAAAAAAAAAAACTATTCATCCCAAGCTATGCAAATGTATTCCACAAGATCTACATGGAAACTAACATCAGCTGTTCTACCAAGTGAGATTCTAATCCAACTTTTATAAAGTTCACTATTTCTATCACCTGTAGAAATAGTGAACAGTAATACAGGTAATTGTGATATTATTACATTGATAGGTATTGCCTTTCATTGCTTATCTGACAACATTGGCTATGCTGCTTCACAGATGTGTTTACATCTATGAATTGTAGACTGATGAATCAATGTATTCTGGTAAGTACCATGCATTCAGAAATACAGCATTTACAGTGAATTATATTGGTGAATGCATATGGTTTAGTTTATATAACAAATTATGCTATAATGTACTTTGTATCTGATTAATTATACAACAGTCAATGTAGTGCTTTTTTGATAATGAACTTGAGAAGTTCATTACCTAATATTTATGTAAATTATGTATCAAGGTGTGTAATAATAAAGAAAAAAATCATTTACTTCACATAAATTGCTGTACTTCAGCAGTAAATGTTGATCTATTACCTGTAAAAAGGATAGGGTTGACTCTGACAGGAGATTCATGGAAAATTTCATATTTCTATCTTCAAAATAGGGGTCAACTTCTACACAAAATCAACTTTTATTTAAGTATCTATGATACTTATTTCAAAAAGAATTCTATTTTTTCAACATTTATAATTTGCTCAGCAACATAACCACCATTTTCAATCATTATTTTTCAATTCAAGCAGGATATCTGGCAACGGTGCTATCATCCACACTTGCATTTTCCCCAACAACCCTAACATTATAGATTCAGATCATTTTCTAAACCTGTTACACCATTCTGAACTTTAAGAAAATGTTTCTCTTCCAATTTCCTTTCCTTCTTTGTTTTATCTATTTAATTATTATTTTGACAGCTGCAAACAGACTAACAGACTTCTTGATAGCCATTTGACTAAAAGGAATGCATTTTTAATTACAATCTTTGATCCAAATTGACAAAAGTCATTCCATTTCCATGATTGCAGTTTCTTGCTGTTCAGAAATTTAATGATGAAGCTTTGCTTTCTGAATAATATGACACACTGTTGATTCACTGATTGTATGGTCTTCACCTATTTTAGCCATTATAGCACCACTTTTATGCCTGTTAATTATGGCTAATCTTTCTTCCAACTCCATAACTTGCTTCTTAGCACTGTCACCACTCATGATAGTAGTACTCACTTGTTTAGAGCTTGTGTATGGCAATAAACTGAGGCTTTAGAAACAAGTAAACCTCCAATTAACCTGGCTTCGAACAACACCAAATTGAAAACACACACACACACACACACACACACACACACACAGTAGTACATAGATATAACAGAAAACAATTTGACAAAGATCATGTCTAAAACAATGAATCAGAGCAATACATTCAACAGCAGCTGAAAGAAAAGCAATAAAACAGAAGTGAAATTTGTACAGTATTATTTATCATTTCTCAGACATACTGTACGCTACAGTAAATCAATTCTTATATGCAGTATTTGAGTTTTGATGGCAAACTACCAATAACATAAACTTGACAACTGCAGTATTTGAACAGTAATTGGGGTATTTCTATTCATTTTACCATATTAGTATGGCCAGGAAGATTTTGAGTCAGAGTTGTTTTTACTTCTAACTGTAGCAAACAGGGTTATACAATGCTTGGCAAAATCTGAACTTAGACCATGGAATCATCAGTTCAGTTCTTTAACTGACACATTATAATCCCCAGCCACACACACACACTGTCTCTCTCTCTCTCTCTCTCTCTCTCTCTCTCTCTCTCTCACACACACACACACACACACCTGCATTCATGCTGTCTGTTTGTTCATTTGCTCTTTTTATTTAAGATCCTTTCTCCATGCCAGCATGGCTTTGATGTAAGGTTTTGAGGCAGGGTTTTTTAATGGCCAGATGCACTCCCACTTCCTGTTGCTAACACTTACCTGCTTTTCAAATAAGGAATTTTTATTGCAACATGTAGATAGTGGACAAAGTTGATGATAGAAATTGTCAACAAACTTCACAGATTGCAACTCAAACACAAGCAATAAAGTCAATGTTTACATCTGTAA
The DNA here is from genome assembly GCF_046866305.1 of Octopus bimaculoides. NCBI lineage: Eukaryota > Metazoa > Mollusca > Cephalopoda > Octopoda > Octopodidae > Octopus > Octopus bimaculoides. The sequence continues at coordinate 156,667,820 of NC_142928.1, forward strand.
CTCAGCATAATTTTGTAAACATTCATGCACACACACACACACACACACACACACACACGCACAAAACCATTCGACTATATCTTTTATCATTATCTTTTATCTTTTGTTTTAGTCATTAAATTGTGGCTATACTGGGGCACTGCTTTGAAGAACTTTAGTCAAACAAATCAATCTCAGTAATAATTTATTTTTTCAAGGCTGGTACTTATTCTACTAGTCTCTTTTGCTGAACTGTTAAGTTATAGAGATGTAAGCACACCAGTACCAGCTGTCAAGTGATGGTGGGGGACAAGCACACACACACACACATATTTACATATAGGCGCAGGAGTGGCTGTGTGGTAAGTAGCTTGCTTACCAACCACATGGTTCTGGGTTCAGTCCCACTGCATGGCACTTTGGGCAAGTGTCTTCTACTATAGCCTCAGGGCAACCAAAGCCTTGCAAGTGGATCTGGTAGACAGAAACTGAAAGAAGCCCATCATGTATGTGTGTGTGTGTGTGTGTGTGTGTGTGTGTGTGTGTGTGTGTGTGTGTGTGTGTGTGTGTGTGTGTGCGCATGTGTGTGAGTGTGTGTGTATGTCTGTGTTTGTCCCCCCCAACATCACTTGACAACTGATGCTGGTTCAGCAAAAGAGACCAATAGAATAAGTACAAGGCTTACAAAGAGTAAGTAGTGGGGTTGGTTTGCTCAACTAAAGGTGGTGCTCCAGCATGGCCGCAGTCAAATGACTGAAATAAGTAAAAGAGTAAAAGAATAAATAAATATATACGATGGGCTTCTTTCAGTTTCTGCTTACCAGTCCACTCAAAAGGCTTTTGTTGGTCTGAGGCTGTAGTAGTAGATACTTGTACAAGGTACTACACAGTGGAACTGAAACTAGAACCATGTGATTGGGAAGCAAACTTTTTACCACACCCACACTTGTGCCTATATATATATATATATCATCATCATCATCATTTAACGTCCGTTTTCCATGCTGGCATGGGTTGGACAGTTTCACTGAGAACTGGTATGCTGGGGAGCTGTACCAGGTTCCAATCTGATGTGGCATGGTATCTATGGCTGGATGCCCTTCCTAACACCAACCACTCCAAGATTGTAATGGGTGCTTTTTACGTGCCATCAGCCACAATCCAACCCTTACTTGGCTTGACAGGTCTTCTCAAGCACAGTATATTGCCAAAGGTCTCTATCACTTGTCACTGCATCTGTGTTCAAATGGAGTTTTTTTATGTGCCAGTTATGCAACACTAGCATCATCCACAACTACAATTTCACTTGATCATGGCTGATGCCAGTGTCATGTAACAACGTGACATATATATATGTGTGTGTGTGTGTGTGTGTATACACACACACACACAAAGGGAAAGAGAGAAAAAGAAAGAAATTGCTTTACACTTGATTTAGACCTGATGCTATACATTAACACCAAACACAGTGTCCATATCAAATGTACTTGAACTCTTTTTGCATTTTACTTAATACAGATTTCAGAAATAGACTTTCATACTTAAAAGAGAAAAGTAAAAATGAATTAAAAAAAAACGTTAAACCAAGTAAGCAACGTACAGTGTAAGAGTCTTGCCAGTTCTGCATAGTCTCCAGTTATGGCAGCTGTGTGAAGAGCATTGGGGGAACACACTAGCATAGTATTCTGGCCAGGTACCAAATTTCTTTCCATTGGTTGCTGAAAGAAGTAAAATCAATATTGAATATAATTTCATTAAGAAACTTCAATAAACATTATAAATAGCTCTATGTGTCTATCCTGTTTTACTATATTTGAGTATCAATTCTTTACTTCATACTTTAAAGATTATAGCTGATTACGTTCTATGGCTGTCAAGTAAATCTGACAATATAGGTGCTGCTCTACAATAACCATATGAGTAGCTTCAATTTCAATTACTTACCATTTTATTTGCCTCAAGCTTCAGTTCAAGTACAATAACAAAACAGTATCCCCACCACACTTCCTTGTTTACTGTTTTACATTCATTGAATCAATAAATTACTTTAGGATACAACCTTAAAACTAATATACATTTTTTTTTCACTACATAGTTCACTGATGAATAAGTAACACTATTCATCCTCATTCATGTATTTTACATAAACTTTAGAATTCCGTAAAGTTATGGCCATCTTCAAATGTGGATTTATAAACATAACAACATGGAAAAAGTAAAAAGATGGAAATAGGTTAACACAAGAGAAACTGTATAACCAATTTTTTATTGAATATATTTACATTTTAATTATGACTCTGTTGTCGAGATTAATAATGTTTATGCTATGTTCTTTCCTAAACAATAGTTTGAATAGACTAACAAATATTAAATTCAATTTTTAGCTTGGAAATAAAAGACTTTATATTATCTTTTTTAATTGAATGAATATTTCAATCTTCACAGCTGAGGGTTGGAGGTGTCCTAGACACAATCCATTCATTGTGGCTTCAGTATCTCTTCAGGATGGAGAAGAGTTGGTTGGCCTCAGGCATTTGTAGACAGTAAGGGTCTATGCTTGGAGTTGTCTTTTCCTTAGTCTGACGACCTTCCGAGGCTACTAAGCTCAGACTATCTGTTCAGTTATAACCACCAGTGTGCCTGTGGATGCAGTATTGCCTTCTTCTAGTGACATGCTTTAACAAAAGCTAAGGGGCACCTCACTCTCAGTGGTCTACAGCATGCCACAATCCAACCCAGAATTTCTAAATCATGGTTCTATTGCTAGATAGTCATTGACACTACTTTGGATTTGTCTGTCCCTTTGACAGGTATTACTTTTGTCCGGCTGGATTGCTTGCAATCCATCAATCTAATCATGCAACAGGTTTGTACTAGACTATATACTACTTGTAATACATCGTTATCGTAACTCTGTTGTTAAGGCTATTAATTACTATCATCGTCATCATCATTTTAATGTCGGCATTTTGCAAGTTTACATGGGTCAGACAGAATTTGTTGAGTCAGATTTTCTGCAGTTGGATGCTCTTTGTGTCATCAATCCTCATCTGCTTCCTAAATAAGGTAATATTTCCCCATGACCAGACAAGTTTTTCACAGAAGACTGGAGACAAAGGACACCACTATTTCATAGTGACACTCATTTACAACTATTATGTGATGTCAGGACAAGGAGATACCAACTCTCTCTTACACACATAAAAATGGAGGGCTTCTTTCAGTTACTATCTACCAAATCTACTCTCATGACCTTGGCTCACCTAGGACTATAGTTGAAGGCACTTGCCTAAGATGCCATACAGTGGAACTGAACCTGGAACAAAGTGATTGAGAAGCAAGCTTCTTAACGACATATCCATAACTGTTCCTCAATGTGTGCATGTGCAAGCATGTGTGTGCATGTGCAAGCATGTGTGTGCATGCTTATTTGTGCACACACACACACACACACACACACACACACACACACACACGCACGCACACACGCACACACACACACTCACTCACACACACACACACACACACACACACACACACACACGCACGCACACACGCACACACACACACTCACTCACACACACACACACACACACACAACGATTATATTATATTCTTTCTCGAAACAATACTTTGAATATTCTAATAACAAATATTGAATTTAATTTATAGGTTTGAAATGATGGATTTATTTTATTTTCTTTAATTAATATCAATATTTATTATGTGCTTTTTTTTCTATTTGTTCACTTATATATATTTTCCCTATATTAACAGGTGCAGGTGTGGCTATGTGGTTAGAAGTATGCTTCCCAGCCAAATGGCTCCGGGTTCAAGATTCAGTCCCAATATATGGCACTTTGGGATAGTGTCTCCTACTATAGCCTCAGGCTGACCAAAGCCTTGTGACTGGATTTAGTAGATGGAAACTTAAAGAAGCCTGTTGAGTGTGTGTGTGTGTGTGTGTGTGTGTGTGTGTGTGTGTGCACGTGTGCGTGTGTGTGTGTGTGTGTGTGTGTGTGTTTATCTCCTACCACCACTTGACAACTGGAGCTAGCATGTTTACAACCCTGTAACTTAGTGGTTCAGCAAAAGACCAACAGAATAAGTATCAGGCTTAAAAAAGTTCTGGGGTTGATTTGTTTGGCTAAAATCCTTCATGGTGGTGCCCCAGCATGGTAGTAGTCTAATGACTGAAACAAATAAAAGATTAAAGAAAAAAAGATAATACACACAAGTACAAGCATAAACTTGTGATTAAAGAAGTTCATCTCAGAAGCACATGATTCCGAGCTCAATCCCGCTGCATGACACATTGAGCAAGTGTCTCCTACTGTAGAGAGTGTAGTGGGTGCCTTTTATGTGCCACGAGCACAGGAGCCAGGCAGGTGGCCCTAGCATTGATCATGTTCAGATAGTGCTTTTTACATGCCACTGGTATGGGAGCCAGTCAGGGAACACTGGCATTACCTTCCTAACCGCTCCTACTAACAGCATTACCCAGTTATATTTCTTTCAGACATTTCACTCTGCATATAATGACTGCAGACATGGCTATGTGGTTAAAAGGTTTACCAGAAAACATTATTGTCTCAGGTTCAATTTCACTATATGGCACACTAAGTAAATATCTTTGATTAAAGCCTTGGATCAACCAATGTCTCATGGGAAACATTTGGTAGAAGAAAACTGCAGAAACAATTATATGTATAACTGCATATATGTTCGCATCACAGTCAATGTGTCAGTTGATTTTCAAACTTGACACTCTGCTGAATTCCAGAATAAGTAGGAAATGGCAAACCCCCACATTAAAATCCATGTGAACTAAAAATAGATCAGTCAATAAGAATAAAGTTAGGTCATCAGTGCACAATTAGAATGATTATAAGCATCTTCTCACAGATAGTAATACATTTTAGATGCTGCTTTGAATATTTCTTACAATTTTTTTTCTAATTCAAAAATTGTTTTTCAATATGTAACTCGCCATATCCAATCACTTCCAGTGACAAAAGACAATGGCAAAGATTGTTTACAACTGATTACAAAGATTGCTTACAACTGTTTACAATAATTTTCAGCTGATAAGGTATTGCAACTTTTAGAAGATTCTAATGAAGTTCAATGAAAATTCAATCAAGTGTATTCAAAAGTTAGTTGAAGATGAAAGAGTTTAAGCTGCAAGTGTTAATAAAGCATTTCTAATGAAGGGGCATGGTTCTCAATCAACTAATAATAGTGGTGATGCAATACTGATATCAGATAGAACAGGGGTTCTCAACCATTTTTTATTGATTGACCCCTTTGATTACTATGCTATTCTGGTGAACCCCCATAGCCATTCTATGTTTAAAAACTAGTTTTATAGAAACTTCTTTCAAAATACCTATTTACCCATTAACTTGTGTAGGTTGAACTAATTAAAATGTTTGAGAAAGAAATGTAGCTGTTTCTTGCAATATATATCAATGCATACACCTAAAGCAAAATTTTTTCAGGGGCCCTTAAAAGACTATTGTGGATTCCCAATTTACTATTTTGTTGTGTGAACCCCCAAAAGTCTTATATGGACTTTCAGAGGCCATATGGACCCTGGTTGAGAATCACTGAGATAGACAGACAGCCAATTCCAGATAATATTCTGAGTAATTTTCAGTCAACCCCATTTTTTATTTCAGAGAGCTGTGTGGATTTGGGTAGCACTAGTTATCTTCCTGAGCACAACGATGATAAGTTTACTTCATACGCTGACATCCATTTTGTAATTTTCAAAACTACAAAATATATGAGACATTAGTCCTCTGTCTTGCCAGCTGTTGTCAAACCAGCCAATCCTGCCAGCATGGAAAATTTACATTAAGAGGTGATGATAATGCTAAAACATTAAAGTTAGCAAAATTTCAAATTAAATTTTCTTTTCATTCGTTTACTAGAGTTGGGGATAATTATATGGCATCCATTTGCTTTTCAGTTTAATCTTTCTCAAAAACCTAATGGCTTGAAGAAAATCACCAGCTTTGGCATCATCATCGTAATATATACTTTTTTTTTTTTTTTTTTGCATATACTTTATACAGAATAAATTGCAGGACAAGAAATGTTTCTCTCAAAATTGTATTCTTAGAAACAGAAAACTCATATATAAGGGAATTTAATACACCATTTACTCCAAATTTACCCCTGCAGTTATATGTCTGATTTAAAACTGGTTTTCTTTGAATATGCTGGACAATAAATTAAAAAAAACAAAAGGTCACATATTAAAATGTTTAGTTTTTAACTTCATAATTCTCTTTTATTAATGTTTCCACAGGTAAGACGCTTGCTTATACTTTGAATTATTGGTTGACAAATAATGATTAGAAAAAGTCTTTATCAATATTATTTTGACATCATCTAAAAACATAGAATAACTATAAGAAAAAAAGCTGATGAAATAACTTAGTAAGTGTGTACAAAATTTCTTTTTACAAAATAGGAAGGAAGCATCTTAAAAATAAAGGACAAACTATCTGAATTAATCTATTTATGTCTCATTAAATAATCATTAATATAAATGAATTATCGATAATATATTATCAAAAATAACACAGTTTAAATTACCTGAAATTGTCACATGAGATCATTATTAAGAACAACAGCTATAAAATACTCTCAAAAAAAAAGTAAATAAAAATAATTTTGCTAATTTGGTTTTCAGACAGTACTAAAAGATGCATGAGTCTAAAAGTAGATTTTCTTAAATGGCTCTGGAAAGGAAGAAAAAAAAATATTTCTTGAATTCCTAAGAGTGAAGAAACAGAAAATGGAAACTTTCAGACAGACATAAATAGACAGATTGTTTTAAAAGATTATGAATTGTAACAAAGTTTAAGACCTCAAGAGAGATTTTCTTACTTTTTATAATTCATAATTGTAGAAAAAAATGAGTCCATATCTGTTAAAACTCATAGCAAGCTAGAATGTTTGCTAATGCTCAACCAAGACAAAGGAATGTGATAAAATGTGACATACCTAAAATAGATGTGTCATCAGTATCTACTTAGAATTTCCTATTTTTAAACTCTTCTATATGGAGGGCATCTAAATACCATAATAACTTTTAAGAATCTTATAGCACACTGACATTACGGCAATTGTTATATTATTTAATGCATTTACCAGCATTGACCACTTAAGATTTAAATCATCTTCCCAAAACCTTCAATTGTATTTTGTGGAGAAGTGTTCAATACTTTTGTGGACTTGATAACAAAAATTTTCTCATAAACTTTGAGTAAGTTTTCTGAATTGTGAATATCTATTAAAGCTAAAGAAGATTACTGAAAAATTCAATTGTGAATTATTTGTAGCAAAAGAAAATATTAAGTCCCATTCTCAGATCATATGAATGGCTTCCCATTTCAAGAATCTTTACAATGATTAAAATAATGAGTTCAAGTACTATCACTTAGAAACTGCTTCCAGACAACAAAACAACAGAAATACTGTATCAATAGGATTGGTGTTAGGTGTCAAACTTTACATGTAGTTAGTATTGCTGGGTTCAAATTTTCCTATAAACTACAGATGGAAATAATTTGAATTACAGGTGAGATTTATAGGCTCTAGGTACTTGGCAAATTGAATACACAACAGAGATCCTCAGGGGTTAGATTTCATTTAGAGAGAGAGAGAGAGAGAGAGAGAGAGAGAGAGAGAGAGAGAGAGAGAGAGAGAGAGAGAGAGAGAGAGAGAGGGAGAGAGAGAGAGGGAGGGAGGGAGAGAGAGAGAGAGAGGGAGGGAGAGAGAGAGAGAGAGGGAGGGAGAGAGAGAGAGAGAGAAAAGGAGGGAGAGAGAGAGAGAGAGAGAGAGAGAGAGAGAGAGAGAGAGAGAGTCTTTCAATCCTATTGCCATTTCATTGTAATTTAGGATTTGTACCTGCCCGGAGAAAGCTACAAAAAATTGTTTTATTGTACCCTCCAATTTGGAACTGGATATACTACTAGTTATACATAATGAAATAGAGAATATTGTTCTCATCTATGGATAACATCCCCTTCATCAATGTCTGATATTCTAGACAGCATCAGAAAAATGTCTGGCAAACTTTCATCTCCAGCTTTTAGCTTATCATTATTAATTTATGTCTTAGCTTTCATATGGCAGAATTTTCATCAACACAATTCCTTTATCTTGGAGAAAGAGAGTGTTTATGTTTCATAGAAGCCAAATCTTATCATTACAATGTGAATAGCGTCAGATAAATTAATGTATTTATTATATAAAAATGATGAGAGAAACATCAGGTGATTTGGTGAATATTTTCCGGCTACCAAAAATTCTGTGTCAACAAGTACGGCCAGTTTGACCAAATAGCCTTTGTGTCATGGCCAGGTTTGGTTAGTTGAAAAGGTAAAGGATTAGACAATATGCAAGTAGTTTATGCAAAAAAAAAAAAGAATAGTTTAAATATATCTCAGTATGATATACCATATTTATTTGTATCACAATATGCTCTTATGTATAATGCACAACTATTTATGGACAATGTAATGCCAGAAGAAATTTATCTCTTCTTTAAGATGACTGGTTTTTCTTTAAGGTAATCTTCATGGAAAGTGGTATCATCAAAAATAAGACTAGTAATAGTGGAGAATGTAAAATAATTTGAGTTTCCTGAATTACTGAAGGGAATAAATAAATGCCTCAAAATATATGAATGGTACACTACATTCTTATAATTTATGCTCTTGATTTTTTTTTCAAAACAGCTTTGGATTTCTAAGTTTTGAACAGGAATCATTCCATCTTACATCTTGTAATGTATATATGGCTATTTTGAGCTAGTTTAACTCTTGTCATAGGATAGACTTACATCTCTATTCAAATATTTCTCTTTCGAAATAACAGTATTTTTGTCTACTTTTTATAAAATGTTACCTGTGAACTTTAAACCGTCGGCCATAAAAGTGCATGTGTTATACAAAGTCAATGCACAATTTTTTTTTTCTAGAAAATCAATTTGATTTTGATAATTCTACTGTATATACTCAGTTTTATGATGTTTTATTATAGAACAGGTGTTTCATCAAGGATTTTTAAAACCACTCTAAATATTTTATTGCACATTTACAAAAACAAAAATCGGTCTTCAGATTTTTATGTTTAAACATCAGCAATATATTTGAACATGCATGCTAACACCATAATGTTTGCAGAAAATATGCTGTCCCCTAGTCAATATAAATACATCAGTAAAAAGAGTAAATTTCAGTAACAACACAAATAGCTGCCTGAGCGGATACACTGCCTACTGTCTGCCTCCATCAAAAGGTAGTACAAAGATGTACTGCAAACTATGGTGGCTGAGCAGCAAGCTATTTTATGTGTGGCACAATAGATGTAGAGTTAAAGTCATGCACATCAACACACAAAGCCAATAATAAACTTAAGGTGACTAACACTGACACTTACCCAAATGCTACAAAAAAAAAACCTAATACCAAACATAGTACTTGTGGAAATACACATACCAAAATATGTTATATTCTGTACTGACAGGAAAGAAAAAATGTCATGGTGGAGTTGCTATGCTGTCTATGATGTTGTCACATCCTTAATCCTGCTGTCACACTTCAACTCAGTTTACAACACATTAATAGTACACATAAAGCAAATCAATGTAGCTCTATGTACAATATCTCACATCCATCAGCAGTCTCAAATCATGATGGTAAATTTCAAAATAGCCTTAAAAAAATAGAAAAATGAACCAATCAATGTTGATGCAAGCAAGCTGTTACTTTGATCAACTGTTTTTTTCAAACAACTGTTTTTGGTCAATTGTTCTTCAACTGTTTTTGACAAATTGACACCCAGAAACAAAGTTTTTGCTTCTTTCTACATAACTTTGAAAAAATATTGTAATGGAATAGTTGTACAATTGTATAGTATATAAGTATATATAGAGTCTCTACGATTATGTATAGAGTGCTTTTGCTGAGTTGTAGTTTCCTTGAATTTTCTTTGAGAACTATAAATAATCACACACACACACACACACACACACACACACACACACACACACACACACGTACACGCACACTACATATACACACATAGATATTCTAATTTTCTGTCTTGTACGCCTCATCTCTCTCTTCCTCTCCTTTTCTCAACATAAAGATATACTGGTATAGTTTGTGCACTAAATTCTAATGTACACAATAACAATGACAGAACAATACATGAACATTTCTAATTATATCTCTGTCGTGAAGATGAAACAAAAGTGCTAAGATAAGATAAGATAGGTTAAGCTAATAATTGCTAATAATTGCTAATAATATCGTTAATGTTATTGTGGTTGATTGGAAGAATTGTTAGAACATCTGACAAAATGCCTTATGGTATTTGTTCCATTTCTTTACATTCTGTATTCAAATCCCACCAATGTCGACTTTGCCTTTCATCTCTCAAGAGTCAATAAAATAAAGTACCAGTTAAGTACTAGTGCCAATATAATTGACTAATGCCTCTTTCCCAAATTTTTGACTTTGTGCCAATTTTACAAACAATTATTATTATTAATTATCATATTCAGTTCCATACTTATAGTCGCACTTATTTATTACAAGCAGTACTCACGGGAATGCCAAGGTTATTTTTGAAAACTACAAGTTTGTTGGAAATTTATAGAGAAGCATGAACTATATAATTTCTTTAAGAAATTGAATTTTCTCAGAAGTGTTTTATTCTTGATATACCGCATAGGTAGTATTAAATATGAAGTCTTTAGAGAGAACATTTTTGAAAAATATATGCCTTGCTATACACTTGTCACTTATTCTACCTTGGGAGTTGTATCTATGATTTTTATCTTCATGTCAAGAATTAAACAACCTTAATTTAGAATAAGATCAAAAACATAATCGATCTATAATATTTTTCTGTTCTGGTACAGCTATGTGATAAAGCTTTACTAAATCTCACTATGCTGTACTATATCCTTATTTTCATAACAGAGAAAACTGTACATGGCCAGACTTGAACCCAGAGTCACAGTGGGGAAAAAAAAAAAAAGAAAAAAAAAAGAACAGCAGCTGTCCTACTGATCTGTGTATTCTGAAAAACAATTAAACTACTTATATATATAATACTTAATTTAAAACATTTATTTTTATCAGCCAGTTGTCATAGAAATAAAGTGATGAATCTGTAACAGATTATGTACTCAGTTTCCTTCCATGGCTTTTCAATCAACTGGTTCGTGAATAATATAAATGTTGTGTGTATAATAGATTACGTTCGATTTCACTTCATAGATAAAAGATAACATACGTAGACAGTAATAGAATATTATAGATTGTCAAAAGTCCCCACCTCTTTCTTGCTCTCTCTCTCTCTCTCTCTCTCTGGAGCACTCAAGTATACCGACAGAATCATCCAGGCAAGCAAGTTAAGCTAATAATTACTGGTAGCATTATCATTATTATTACTAACCATCATATTTTAAGCAGGCAAATCTCTGCCAGCAAGAAAGGGATTCTGTCTTTTGGTGAAGGGTATTCTGAAAGACTGCAACAACACACCTTGCACACAGTTGTGTAGAAGGTGTAATGTTGCTGGGGAGAAAACTTGGAAATAGAATGGCGAGAATGAGAAAAAACTGGAAAAAAATGAGGCAGGAATTTTATGTTGGATGTGCAATGTTAAGGTGCATGACTGACAGAGCATAAATAAGCTAAAAGAAAAACTGTGTATTAGAAGAAGCAGCTACAGAGGGTATGATAGAAGTGGAATTTGTACAGACATGTGATGCACATGTGGGATGACAACTGGATACAGAAGTGCCACTTGATCCAAGTAAAAAGAGCCTGCAGAAGATAAAGACATGATAAGAAGTGATGAAAGCTGATCTTAGGATACAAATGCATGATTGCCTTGGACAGTACTTCTTAAGGAGAGAGAATAGCATTGCTTCTAACTTTAAATGATAATGATCATCATCATTTATTGCCCATTGTCCATGCTGGCATGGGTTGGACAGTTTGACTGGGCTGGCATGCTGGAAGGTTGCATCAGACTCCAGTCTGATTTGGCATGGTTTTCTATGGCTGGATGCCCTTCCTAACACCAACCACTTCGAGAGTGTATTGGGTGCTTTTATGTGCCATTTGCATGACACCAGGGTAAGTTTATGTGCCACTGGCAGGAGTGCCAATTTGCGTGACACCAGTATCTGCTATGACTGTGATTTTACTCGGCTTGATGGGTCCTCTTCTCAAGAATGACATAATGCCAAGGTCTTGGTCATTGCCTCAATGGGGCCCAACACTTGAAAAGAACTCAGCCACTTTGTCTCCGTGATGCCCAATGCTCAAAAGATGTTCTTTATGTGCCACCAGCACGGGTGTTCTTGGTTTGATGGGTCCTCTCAAGCACAGCACATTACCAAAGGTCTCAGTCACCAGTCATTGCCTCTATAAGGCTCAAAGTTCGAAGATCATGCTTCACCACCTCTTCCCATGTCTTCATGGCTCTACCTCTACTACAGAGATCAGCACTTCTTTGCACAGCTGTCCTCCCTTTATATTAAAGAGTGGAGAGCATACACATAATATATTTCTATATAACTTTTTTATTTTTTTTATATTCTTTCGGGATGAAGTTCTCTCATCTTGAGATGTTAAACCTAATGAAGGTAATAATGAGTTACTGCAAGTGGCTGGACATGACGCTGGAGAAAATCCATTCAAATCCTGCAAGTATGGGAAAATGGACATAAACATGCTGATGATATGCAATATTTACACAGACTCATATGAATTCTGCGATATAAATTCCTTTATTCTTTTGCTCGTTTCAGTCATTTGACAGCAACCATGCTAGAGCACTGCCTTTAGTCAAACAAATCAACCCCAGTACTTATTCTTTGTATGCCTGGTACTTATTCTATCAGTCTCTTTTGCCAAACCGCTAAGTTATGGGGATGCAAGCACACCAACATCAGTTGTCAAACATTGGTATGGGGACAAACACAGACACACACACACATATACATGACGGGCTTCTTTCAGTTCCCATCTACCAAATCCACTCACAAGGCTTTGGTCAGCCTGAGGCTATAGTAGAAGACACTTGCCCAAGGTTCCATGCAGTGGGACTGAACCCAGGGTCATGTCGTTGGGATCAAGCTTCTTACCACACAACCATGCCTATGCCAATGTATATTCTTTACACACATCTCTACCTCAGACTGGCCAGAAAATTAAGCTGTTAAACAACAGTTACCCTTCCTAAGCTATACCCTCACAGATTAACGTACACCAACACTTAATGACATCCTGGCCTTCCAAGACTGTGAATTTGGCAAGGACATGATAAATCAGGGAAGGAAATCTGATATATTTGTTATCTACAAACCCAGTTCCACAATTTTTTTTTTGTAGCAGATTCTCAAAACTCTAACAAATAACTTTTATGGTCTGATGAGAATGATTGGGGATAACTGAACCATTAATTAATTAATTGATTGATTCTGCATCCACATGATGCAGAAGTAGTTCCTCAGGCCATTTGAAACATACATAAGTGAATAAAGTTATGTAAGAACATAATTCTTCAGTCTTTGTTTAAGACACACACACATACATTATCATCATTATCATCATCATTTAATGTCCATCCTCCATCTGGCATAAGCAAGATGGGTTGACAGGAGCTAGACAAGCCAAAGAAGTGTACCAGGTTCCATTGTCTGCTTTGGCATGGTTTCTATGGCTGGATGCCCATCCTAACTCCAACCATTTTACAGAGTGTACTGGCTGCTTTTTACACAGCACCAGCACCAGAAGGGGTCAACAAGTAACTTGTGAGATGAAGACCTCTCAGCTGGAAGAGGCAGTGGAATTGAAGGAGGTGGTTTTGTGCCAAACGAGAGTTTTAAAGTATAATAGAGGGATAGAGGTAGGCGTCTTACTATAGAGGAGATACTTGGCTACTCTTGTAGGAGAGGAAGGAGAGTTAGAGAGAAAGATAGAGAGAGACAGCATGAGAAAGAAAGATAGAGAGAGACAGCATGAGAGAGAAAAATAGATGATTGAACAGTGGGGAGAATATAAGTGGCACAGAGGGGATAGAGGGAGATGTTCCATAAGAGTGTGAGGGGAGATGTTTAGAGATGGGGAAGAGGTGACTGTAGCAAGTGATGGTGAGGGAAACTGGAGTGGTTGGAAGAGCTTTGGAGAGTATGTGGGCAGGCAGGTGAGGGATAGTGGATGGGCCTGCAGCAGGTGATAATCATGGGTGGTGGGACATGGGTTTTCGGGAAAATGGGTTGCAGATGAGTTTTGACAGAGGACAGAACTGTATGGATGGCCACAATTTTACTTAGCTTGATGTGTCTTCTCAAGCACAGCAAACCAGATATATATAAAACAAATAATAAATGAGTATATGCATATATACGTACAAGTATGTGCATACCTACATCTACCTGTATATATAGGTGCATATCTGGGTACAGGACGTTGCAAACAAAACGTAGACAAAAAAATAATAATAACCAGAGTACAGAAAACACACAGGCCACATAGAGAACATTTTCCTCCATCAGCTGCCACCATTCTAACACAGGCGTTTCGAAGAGTTAGGGCAGGTATATATATATATATATATATATATCGAGACCTTTGGAAATGTGCTGTGCGTGAGAAGACCCGGCAAGCCAAGTAAGATCGTTGCCAGTGCCCCTGGACTGGCTTGTGCGGGTGGCACATAAAAGACACTATTTCGAACGTGGCCGTTTTCGTGCGGGTGACACGTAAAAGCACCCACTACACTCTCTGAGTGGTTGGCGTTAGGAAGGGCATCCAGCTGTAGAAACT